>NW_026776968.1:0-72044 GCF_030936135.1 Gavia stellata
TCTCTGAACTTGTTAGGCTACTAAAATTTCCAACGTACACTGCCTCTCCTGCTCAACTGGCCAGAGCTCAACACCGAAATTGTGAACGTCAAGCGATTGCTCCTACACTAAAGGTGCCAGCCCTGAAAGCTCTTGCTGGTCCTCATCTCCCACTGGTAACCTCTCAAACGAAACACAAACACTTGGGCTCTGAACTTGTTTAGGCTACTAAAACGTCCAACGTACACAGCCTCTCCTGCTCAATCTGGCCAGAGCTCAACACCGAAATTGCGAACGTCCAGCGATTGCTCCTACACTAAAGGTGCCAGCCCTGAAAGCTATTGCTGGTCCTCATCTCCCCCTGGTAACCTCTCAAACGAACACAAACACTTGGGCTCTGAACTTGTTTAGACACTCAAAGGTCCAGACGTATCATCGCTTCCTTTCGCTAATTCACGTCAGAGCTCAACACCGAAATTGCGAACGTCCAGCGATTGCTCCTACACTAAAGGTGCCAGCCCTGAAAGCTCTTGCTGCTCCTCATCTCCCACTGGTAACCTCTCAAACGAACCACAAACACTTGGGCTCTGAACTTGTTTAGGCTACTAAAACTTCCAACGTACACAGCCTCTCCTGCTCAATCTGGCCAGAGCTCAATACCGAAATTGCGAACGTCCAGCAATTGCTCCTACACTAAAGGTGCCAGCCCTGAAAGCTCTTGCTGGTCCTCATCTCCCACTGGTAACCTCTCAAACGAACCACAAACACTTGGGCTCTGAACTTGTTTAGGCTACTAAAATTTCCAACGTACACTGCCTCTCCCACTCAATCTGGCCAGAGCTCAACACCGAAATTGTGAACGTCCAGCGATTGCTCCTACACTAAAGGTGCCAGCCCTGAAAGCTCTTGCTGGTCCTCATCTCCCACTGGTAACCTCTCAAACGAACCACAAACACTTGGGCTCTGAACTTGTTAGACACTCAAAGGTCCAGACGTATCATTGCTTCCTTTCGGTAATTCACGTCAGAGCTCAACACCGAAATTGCGAACGTCCAGCGATTGCTCCTACACTAAAGGTGCCAGCCCTGAAAGCTCTTGCTGGTCCTCATCTCCCACTGGTAACCTCTCAAACAAACCACAAACACTTGCACTCTGAACTTGTTTAGGCTACTAAAATTTCCAACGTACACTGCCTCTCCTGATCAACTGGCCAGAGCTCAACATCGAAATTGCGAACGTCCAGCGATTGCTCCTACACTAAAGGTGCCAGCCCTGAAAGCTCTTGCTGCTCCTCATCTCCCACTGGTAACCTCTCAAACGAACCACAAACACTTGGCCTATGAACTTGTTTAGACACTCAAAGGTCCAGACGTATCATCGCTTCCTTTCGGTAATTCACGTCAGAGCTCAACACCGAAGTTGTGAACGTCCAGCGATTGCTCCTACACTAAAGGTGCCAGCCCTGAAAGCTCTTGCTGGTCCTCATCTCCCACTGGTAACCTCTCAAACGAACCACAAACACTTGGGCTCTGAACTTGTTTAGGCTACTAAAACTTCCAACGTGCACAGCCTCTCCTGCTCAATCTGGCCAGAGCTCAACACCGAAATTGCGAACATCCAGCGATTGCTCCTACACTAAAGGTGCCAGCCCTGAAAGCTCTTGCTGCTCTCATCTCCCACTGGTAACCTCTCAAACGAACCACAAACACTTGGGCTCTGAACTTGTTTAGGCTACTAAAATTTCCAACGTACACTGCCTCTCCTGCTCAACTGGCCAGAGCTCAACACCGAATTGTGAACGTCAAGCGATTGCACCTACACTAAAGGTGCCAGCCCTGAAAGCTCTTGCTGCTCCTCATCCCCCACTGGTAACCTCTCAAACGAACCACAAACACTTGGGCTCTGAACTTGTTTAGACACTCAAAGGTCCAGACGTATCATCGCTTCCTCTCTCTAATTCACGTCAGAGCTCAACACCGAAATTGCGAACGTCCAGCGATTGCTCCTACACTAAAGGTGCCAGCCCTGAAAGCTCTTGCTGGTCCTCATCTCCCCCTGGTAACCTCTCAAACGAACCACAAACACTTGGGCTCTGAACTTGTTTAGACACTCAAAGGTCCAGACGTATCATCGCTTCCTTTCGGTAATTCACGTCAGAGCTCAACACCGAAATTGCGAACGTCCAGCGATTGCTCCTACAGTAAAGGTGCCAGCCCTGAAGCTCTTGCTGGTCCTCATCTCCCACTGGTAACCTCTCAAACGAACCACAAACACTTGGGCTCTGAACTTGTTTAGGCTAGCTAAAACTTCCAACGTACACAGCCTCTCCTGCTCAATCTGCCAGAGCTCAATACCGAAATTGCGAACGTCCAGCGATTGCTCCTACACTAAAGGTGCCAGCCCTGAAAGCTCTTGCTGGTCCTCATCTCCCACTGGTAACCTCTCAAACGAACCACAAACACTTGGGCTCTGAACTTGTTTAGGCTACTAAATTTCCAACGTACACTGCCTCTCCCACTCAATCTGGCCAGAGCTCAACACCAAAATTGTGAACGTCCAGCGATTGCTCCTACACTAAAGGTGCCAGCCCTGAAAGCTCTTGCTGGTCCTCATCTCCCACTGGTAACCTCTCAAACGAACCACAAACACTTGGGCTCTGAACTTGTTAGACACTCAAAGGTCCAGACGTATCATTGCTTCCTTTCGGTAATTCACGTCAGAGCTCAACACTGAAATTGCGAACATCCAGCGATTGCTCCTACACTAAAGGTGCCAGCCCTGAAAGCTCTTGCTGGTCCTCATCTCCCACTGGTAACCTCTCAAACAAACCACAAACACTTGCACTCTGAACTTGTTTAGGCTACTAAAACTTGCAACGTACACTGCCTCTCCTGCTCAACTGGCCAGATCTCAACATCGAAATTGCGAACGTCAGCGATTGCTCCTACACTAAAGGTGCCAGCCCTGAAAGCTCTTGCTGGTCCTCATCTCCCACTGGTAACCTCTCAAACGAACCACAAACACTTGGGCTCTGAACTTGTTTAGGCTACTAAAACTTCCAACGTACACTGCCTCTCCTGCTCAATCTGGCCAGAGCTCAACACCGAAATTGCGAACGTCCAGCGATTGCTCCTACACTAAAGGTGCCAGCCCTGAAAGCTATTGCTGGTCCTCATCTCCCCTGGTAACCTCTCAAACGAACCACAAACACTTGGGCTCTGAACTTGTTTAGACACTCAAAGGTCCAGACGTATCATCGCTTCCTTTCGCTAATTCACGTCAGAGCTCAACACCGAAATTGCGAACGTCCAGCGATTGCTCCTACACTAAAGGTGCCAGCCCTGAAAGCTCTTGCTGCTCCTCATCTCCCACTGGTAACCTCTCAAACGAACCACAAACACTTGGGCTCTGAACTTGTTTAGGCTACTAAAACTTCCAACGTACACAGCCTCTCCTGCTCAATCTGGCCAGAGCTCAATACCGAAATTGCGAACGTCCAGCAATTGCTCCTACACTAAAGGTGCCAGCCCTGAAAGCTCTTGCTGCTCCTCATCTCCCACTGGTAACCTCTCAAACGAACCACAAACACTTGGGCTCTGAACTTGTTTAGGCTACTAAAATTTCCAACGTACACTGCCTCTCCCACTCAATCTGGCAGAGCTCAACACCGAAATTGTGAACGTCCAGCGATTGCTCCTACACTAAAGGTGCCAGCCCTGAAAGCTCTTGCTGGTCCTCATCTCCCACTGGTAACCTCTCAAACGAACCACAAACACTTGGGCTCTGAACTTGTTAGACACTCAAAGGTCCAGACGTATCATTGCTTCCTTTCGGTAATTCACGTCAGAGCTCAACACTGAAATTGCGAACGTCCAGCGATTGCTCCTACACTAAAGGTGCCAGCCCTGAAAGCTCTTGCTGGTCCTCATCTCCCACTGGTAACCTCTCAAACAAACCACAAACACTTGCACTCTGAACTTGTTTAGGCTACTAAAACTTGCAACGTACACTGCCTCTCACGCTCAACTGGCCAGATCTCAACATCGAAATTGCGAACGTCCAGCGATTGCTCCTACACTAAAGGTGCCAGCCCTGAAAGCTCTTGCTGCTCCTCATCTCCCACTGGTAACCTCTCAAACGAACCACAAACACTTGGCCTATGAACTTGTTTAGACACTCAAAGGTCCAGACGTATCATCGCTTCCTTTCGGTAATTCACGTCAGAGCTCAACACCGAAATTGCGAATGTCCAGCGATTGCTCCTACACTAAAGGTGCCAGCCCTGAAAGCTCTTGCTGGTCCTCATCTCCCACTGGTAACCTCTCAAACGAACCACAAACACTTGGGCTCTGAACTTGTTTAGGCTACTAAAACTTCCAACGTGCACAGCCTCTCCTGCTCAATCTGGCCAGAGCTCAACACCGAAATTGCGAACATCCAGCGATTGCTCCTACACTAAAGGTGCCAGCCCTGAAAGCTCTTGCTGGTCCTCATCTCCCACTGGTAACCTCTCAAACGAACCACAAACACTTGTGCTCTGAACTTGTTTAGGCTACTAAAATTTCCAACGTACACTGCCTCTCCTGCTCAACTGGCCAGAGCTCAACACCGAAATTGTGAACGTCAAGCGATTGCACCTACACTCAAGGTGCCAGCCCTGAAAGCTCTTGCTGCTCCTCATCTCCCACTGGTAACCTCTCAAACGAACCACAACACTTGGGCTCTGAACTTGTTTAGACACTCAAAGGTCCAGACGTATCATCGCTTCCTCTCTCTAATTCACGTCAGAGCTCAACACCGAAATTGCGAACGTCCAGCGATTGCTCCTACACTAAAGGTGCCAGCCCTGAAAGCTCTTGCTGGTCCTCATCTCCCCTGGTAACCTCTCAAACGAACCACAAACACTTGGGCTCTGAACTTGTTTAGACACTCAAAGGTCCAGACGTATCATCGCTTCCTTTCGGTAATTCACGTCAGAGCTCAACACCGAAATTGCGAACGTCCAGCGATTGCTCCTACACTAAAGGTGCCAGCCCTGAAAGCTCTTGCTGGTCCTCATCTCCCACTGGTAACCTCTCAAACGAACCACAAACACTTGGGCTCTGAACTTGTTTAGGCTACTAAAACTTCCAACGTACACAGCCTCTCCTGCTCAATCTGGCCAGAGCTCAATACCGAAATTGCGAACGTCCAGCGATTGCTCCTACACTAAAGGTGCCAGCCCTGAAAGCTCTTGCTGGTCCTCATCTCCCACTGGTAACCTCTCAAACGAACCACAAACACTTGGGCTCTGAACTTGTTTAGGCTACTAAAATTTCCAACGTACACTGCCTCTCCCACTCAATCTGGCCAGAGCTCAACACCAAAATTGTGAACGTCCAGCGATTGCTCCTACACTAAGGTGCCAGCCCTGAAAGCTCTTGCTGGTCCTCATCTCCCACTGGTAACCTCTCAAACGAACCACAAACACTTGGGCTCTGAACTTGTTAGGCTACTAAAACTTCCAACGTGCACAGCCTCTCCTGCTCAATCTGGCCAGAGCTCAACACCGAAATTGCGAACGTCCAGCGATTGCTCCTACACTAAAGGTGCCAGCCCTGAAAGCTCTTGCTGCTCCTCATCTCCCACTGGTAACCTCTCAAACGAACCACAAACACTTGGGCTCTGAACTTGTTTAGACACTCAAAGGTCCAGACGTATCATCGCTTCCTTTCGCTAATTCACGTCAGAGCTCAACACCGAAATTGCGAACGTCCAGCGATTGCTCCTACACTAAAGGTGCCAGCCCTGAAAGCTCTTGCTGCTCCTCATCTCCCACTGGTAACCTCTCAAACGAACCACAAACACTTGGGCTCTGAACTTGTTTAGGCTACTAAAACTTCCAACGTACACTGCCTCTCCTGCTCAACTGGCCAGAGCTCAGCACCGAAATTGTGAACGTCCAGCGATTGCTCCTACACTAAAGGTGCCAGCCCTGAAAGCTCTTGCTGCTCCTCATCTCCCACTGGTAACCTCTCAAACGAACCACAAACACTTGGGCTCTGAACTTGTTTAGACACTCAAAGGTCCAGACGTATCATCGCTTCCTTTCGCTAATTCACGTCAGAGCTCAACACCGAAATTGCGAACGTCCAGCGATTGCTCTACACTAAAGGTGTCAGCCCTGAAAGCTCTTGCTGCTCCTCATCTCCCACTGGTAACCTCTCAAACGAACCACAAACACTTGGGCTCTGAACTTGTTTAGGCTACTAAACTTCCAACGTACACAGCCTCTCCTGCTCAATCTGGCCACAGCTCAACACCGAAATTGCGAAAGTCCAGCAATTGCTCCTACACTAAAGGTGCCAGCCCTGAAAGCTCTTGCTGCTCCTCATCTCCCACTGGTAACCTCTCAAACGAACCACAAACACTTGGGCTCGGAACTTGTTTAGACACTCAAAGGTCCAGACGTATCATCGCTTCCTTTCGGTAATTCACGTAAGAGCTCAACACTGAAATTGCGAACGTCCAGCGATTGCTCCTACACTAAAGGTGCCAGCCCTGAAAGCTCTTGCTGGTCCTCATCTCCCACTGGTAACCTCTCAAACGAACCACAAACACTTGGCTCTGAACTTGTTTAGGCTACCAAAAATTCCAACGTACACTGCCTCTCCTGCTCAACTGGCCAGATCTCAACATCGAAATTGCGAACGTCCAGCGATTGCTCCTACACTAAAGGTGCCAGCCCTGAAAGCTCTTGCTGGTCCTCATCTCCCCCTGGTAACCTCTGAAACGAAACAGAAACACTTGGGCTCTGAACTTGTTTAGACACTCAAAGGTCCAGACGTATCATCGCTTCCTTTCGCTAATTCACGTCAGAGCTCAACACCGAAATTGCGAACGTCCAGCGATTGCTCCTACAGTAAAGGTGCCAGCCCTGAAAGCTCTTGCTGCTCCTCATCTCCCACTGGTAACCTCTCAAACGAACCACAAACACTTGGGCTCTGAACTTGTTTAGGCTACTAAAACATCCAACGTACACAGCCTCTTCTGCTCAATCTGGCCAGAGCTCCACACCGAAATTCTGAACGTCCAGCGATTGCTCCTACACTAAAGGTGCCAGCCCTGAAAGCTCTTGCTGGTCCTCATCTCCCACTGGTAACCTCTCAAACAAACCACGAACACTTGGGCTCTGAACTTGTTTAGGCTACTAAACTTGCAACGTACACTGCCTCGCCAGCTCAACTGGCCAGATCTCAACATCGAAATTGCGAACGTCCAGCGATTGCTCCTACACTAAAGGTGCCAGCCCTGAAAGCTCTTGCTGGTCCTCATCTCCCACTGGTAACCTCTCAAACAAACCACAAACACTTGGGCTCTGAACTTGTTTAGGCTACTAAAACTTGCAACGTACACTGCCTCTCACGCTCAACTGGCCAGATCTCAACATCGAAATTGCGAACGTCAGCGATTGCTCCTACACTAAAGGTGCCAGCCCTGAAAGCTCTTGCTGGTCCTCATCTCCCACTGGTAACCTCTCAAACGAACCACAAACACTTGGGCTCTGAACTTGTTTAGGCTACTAAAACTTCCAACGTACACAGCCTCTCCTGCTCAATCTGGCCAGAGCTCAACACCGAAATTGCGAACGTCCAGCGATTGCTCCTACACTAAAGGTGCCAGCCCTGAAAGCTCTTGCTGCTCCTCATCTCCCACTGGTAACCTCTCAAACGAACCACAAACACTTGGGCTCTGAACTTGTTTAGGCTACTAAAATTTCCAACGTACACTGCCTCTCCTGCTCAACTGGCCAGAGCTCAACACCGAAATGTGAACGTCAAGCGATTGCTCCTACACTAAAGGTGCCAGCCCTGAAAGCTCTTGCTGGTCCTCATCTCCCACTGGTAACCTCTCAAACGAACCACAAACACTTGGGCTCTGAACTTGTTTAGGCTACTAAAACTTCCAACGTACACAGCCTCTCCTGCTCAATCTGGCCAGAGCTCAACACCGAAATTGCGAACGTCCAGCGATTGCTCCTATACAAAAGGTGCCAGCCCTGAAAGCTCTTGCTGGTCCTCATCTCCCACTGGTAACCTCTCAACTAGCCACAAACACTTGGCCTCTGAACTTGTTTAGACACTCAAAGGTCCAGACGTATCATCGCTTCCTTTCGCTAATTCACGTCAGAGCTCAACACCGAAATTGCGAACGTCCAGCGATTCCTCCTACACTAAAGGTGCCAGCCCTGAAAGCTCTTGCTGGTCCTCATCTCCCACTGGTAACCTCTCAAACGAACCACAAACACTTGGGCTCTGAACTTGTTTAGACACTCAAGGGTCCAGACGTATCATCGCTTCCTTTCGCTAATTCACGTCAGAGCTCAACACCGAAATTGCAAACGTCCAGCGATTGCTCCTACACTAAAGGTGCCAGCCCTGAAAGCTCTTGCTGGTCCTCATCTCCCACTGGTAACCTCTCAAACGAACCACAAACACTTGGGCTCTGAACTTGTTTAGGCTACTAAAACTTCCAACGTACACAGCCTCTCCTGCTCAATCTGGCCAGAGCTCAACACCGAAATTGCGAACATCCAGCGATTGCTCCTACACTAAAGGTGCCAGCCCTGAAAGCTCTTGCTGGTCCTCATCTCCCACTGGTAACCTCTCAAACGAACCACAAACACTTGGGCTCTGAACTTGTTTAGACACTCAAAGGTCCAGACGTATCATCGCTTCCTTTCGCTAATTCACGTCAGAGCTCAACACCGAAACTGTGAACGACCAGCGATTGCTCCTACACTAAAGGTGCCAGCCCTGAAAGCTCTTGCTGGTCCTCATCTCCCACTGGTAACCTCTCAAACGAACCACAAACACTTGGGCTCTGAACTTGTTTAGGCTACTAAAACTTCCAACGTACACAGCCTCTCCTGCTCAATCTGGCCAGAGCTCAACACCGAAATTGCGAACGTCCAGCGATTGCTCCTACACTAAAGGTGCCAGCCCTGAAAACTCTTGCTGCTCCTCATCTCCCACTGGTAACCTCTCAAACGAACCACAAACACTTGTGCTCTGAACTTGTTTAGGCTACTAAAATTTCCAACGTACACTGCCTCTCCTGCTCAACTGGCCAGAGCTCAACACCGAAATTGTGAACGTCAAGCGATTGCTCCTACACTAAAGGTGCCAGCCCTGAAAGCTCTTGCTGGTCCTCATCTCCCACTGGTAACCTCTCAAACGAACCACAAACACTTGGGCTCTGAACTTGTTTAGGCTACTAAAACGTCCAACGTACACAGCCTCTCCTGCTCAATCTGGCCAGAGCTCAACACTGAAATTGCGAACGTCCAGCGATTGCTCCTACACTAAAGGTGCCAGCCCTGAAAGCTATTGCTGGTCCTCATCTCCCACTGATAAACTCTCAAACTAGCCACAAACACTTGGGCTCTGAACTTGTTTAGACACTCAAAGGTCCAGACGTATCATCGCTTCCTCTCGCTAATTCACGTCAGAGCTCAACACTGAAATTGCGAACGTCCAGCGGTTGCTCCTACACTAAAGGTGCCAGCCCTGAAAGCTCTTGCTGCTCCTCATCTCCCACTGGTAACCTCTCAAACGAACCACAAACACTTGGGCTCTGAACTTGTTTAGACACTCAAAGGTCCAGACGTATCATCGCTTCCTCTCGCTAATTCACGTCAGAGCTCAACACCGAAATTGCGAACGTCCAGCGATTGCTCCTACACTAAAGGTGCCAGCCTGAAAGCTCTTGCTGGTCCTCATCTCCCCCTGGTAACCTCTCAAACGAACCACAAACACTTGGGCTCTGAACTTGTTAGGCTACTAAAATTTCCAACGTACACTGCCTCTCCCACTCAATCTGGCCAGAGCTCAACACCGAAATTGTGAACGTCCAGCGATTGCTCCTACACTAAAGGTGCCAGCCCTGAAAGCTCTTGCTGGTCCTCATCTCCCACTGGTAACCTCTCAAACGAACCACAAACACTTGGGCTCTGAACTTGTTTAGACACTCAAGGGTCCAGACGTATCATCGCTTCCTTTCGCTAATTCACGTCAGAGCTCAACACCGAAATTGCAAACGTCCAGCGATTGCTCCTACACTAAAGGTGCCAGCCCTGAAAGCTCTTGCTGGTCCTCATCTCCCACTGGTAACCTCTCAAACGAACCACAAACACTTGGGCTCTGAACTTGTTTAGGCTACTAAAACTTCCAACGTACACAGCCTCTCCTGCTCAATCTGGCCAGAGCTCACACCGAAATTGCGAACATCCAGCGATTGCTCCTACACTAAAGGTGCCAGCCCTGAAAGCTCTTGCTGGTCCTCATCTCCCACTGGTAACCTCTCAAACGAACCACAAACACTTGGGCTCTGAACTTGTTTAGACACTCAAAGGTCCAGACGTATCATCGCTTCCTTTCGCTAATTCACGTCAGAGCTCAACACCGAAACTGTGAACGACCAGCGATTGCTCCTACACTAAAGGTGCCAGCCCTGAAAGCTCTTGCTGGTCTTCATCTCCCACTGGTAACCTCTCAAACGAACCACAAACACTTGGGCTCTGAACTTGTTTAGGCTACTAAACCTCCAGCGTACACAGCCTCTCCTGCTCAATCTGGCAGAGCTCAACACCGAAATTGCGAACGTCCAGCGATTGCTCCTACGCTAAAGGTGCCAGCCCTGAAAGCTCTTGCTGGTCCTCATCTCCCCCTGGTAACCTCTCAAACGAACCACAAACACTTGGGCTCTGAACTTGTTTAGGCTACTAAAATTTCCAACGTACACTGCCTCTCCCACTCAATCTGGCCAGAGCTCAACACCGAAATTGTGAACGTCCAGCGATTGCTCCTACACTAAAGGTGCCAGCCCTGAAAGCTCTTGCTGGTCCTCATCTCCCACTGGTAACCTCTCAAACGAACCACAAACACTTGGGCTCTGAACTTGTTTAGACACTCAAGGGTCCAGACGTATCATCGCTTCCTTTCGCTAATTCACGTCAGAGCTCAACACCGAAATTGCAAACGTCCAGCGATTGCTCCTACACTAAAGGTGCCAGCCCTGAAAGCTCTTGCTGGTCCTCATCTCCCACTGGTAACCTCTCAAACGAACCACAAACACTTGGGCTCTGAACTTGTTTAGGCTACTAAAACTTCCAACGTACACAGCCTCTCCTGCTCAATCTGGCCAGAGCTCAACACCGAAATTGCGAACATCCAGCGATTGCTCCTACACTAAAGGTGCCAGCCCTGAAAGCTCTTGCTGGTCCTCATCTCCCACTGGTAACCTCTCAAACGAACCACAAACACTTGGGCTCTGAACTTGTTTAGACACTCAAAGGTCCAGACGTATCATCGCTTCCTTTCGCTAATTCACGTCAGAGCTCAACACCGAAACTGTGAACGACCAGCGATTGCTCCTACACTAAAGGTGCCAGCCCTGAAAGCTCTTGCTGGTCCTCATCTCCCACTGGTAACCTCTCAAACGAACCACAAACACTTGGGCTCTGAACTTGTTTAGGCTACTAAAACTTCCAACGTACACAGCCTCTCCTGCTCAATCTGGCCAGAGCTCAACACCGAAATTGCGAACGTCCAGCGATTGCTCCTACGCTAAAGGTGCCAGCCCTGAAAACTCTTGCTGGTCCTCATCTCCCACTGGTAACCTCTCAAACGAACCACAAACACTTGTGCTCTGAACTTGTTTAGGCTACTAAAATTCCAACGTACACTGCCTCTCCTGCTCAACTGGCCAGAGCTCAACACCGAAATTGTGAACGTCAAGCGATTGCTCCTACACTAAAGGTGCCAGCCCTGAAAGCTCTTGCTGGTCCTCATCTCCCACTGGTAACCTCTCAAACGAACCACAAACACTTGGGCTCTGAACTTGTTTAGGCTACTAAAACGTCCAACGTACACAGCCTCTCCTGCTCAATCTGGCCAGAGCTCAACACCGAAATTGCGAACGTCCAGCGATTGCTCCTACGCTAAAGGTGCCAGCCCTGAAAACTCTTGCTGGTCCTCATCTCCCACTGGTAACCTCTCAAACGAACCACAAACACTTGTGCTCTGAACTTGTTTAGGCTACTAAAATTTCCAACGTACACTGCCTCTCCTGCTCAACTGGCCAGAGCTCAACACCGAAATTGTGAACGTCAAGCGATTGCTCCTACACTAAAGGTGCCAGCCCTGAAAGCTCTTGCTGGTCCTCATCTCCCACTGGTAACCTCTCAAACGAACCACAAACACTTGGGCTCTGAACTTGTTTAGGCTACTAAAACGTCAACGTACACAGCCTCTCCTGCTCAATCTGGCCAGAGCTCAACACTGAAATTGCGAACGTCCAGCGATTGCTCCTACACTAAAGGTGCCAGCCCTGAAAGCTATTGCTGGTCCTCATCTCCCACTGATAACCTCTCAAACTAGCCACAACACTTGGGCTCTGAACTTGTTTAGACACTCAAAGGTCCAGACGTATCATCGCTTCCTCTCGCTAATTCACGTCAGAGCTCAACACCGAAATTGCGAACGTCCAGCGGTTGCTCCTACACTAAAGGTGCCAGCCCTGAAAGCTCTTGCTGCTCCTCATCTCCCACTGGTAACCTCTCAAACGAACCACAAACACTTGGCTCTGAACTTGTTTAGACACTCAAAGGTCCAGACGTATCATCGCTTCCTCTCGCTAATTCACGTCAGAGCTCAACACCGAAATTGCGAACGTCCAGCGATTGCTCCTACACTAAAGGTGCCAGCCCTGAAAGCTCTTGCTGGTCCTCATCTCCCCCTGGTAACCTCTCAAACGAACCACAAACACTTGGGCTCTGAACTTGTTTAGGCTACTAAAATTTCCAACGTACACTGCCTCTCCCACTCAATCTGGCCAGAGCTCAACACCGAAATTGTGAACGTCCAGCGATTGCTCCTACACTAAAGGTGCCAGCCCTGAAAGCTATGGCTGGTCCTCATCTCCCACTGGTAACCTCTCAAACGAACCACAAACACTTGGGCTCTGAACTTGTTAGACACTCAAAGGTCCAGACGTATCATTGCTTCCTTTCGGTAATTCACGTCAGAGCTCAACACTGAAATTGCGAACGTCCAGCGATTGCTCCTACACTAAAGGTGCCAGCCCTGAAAGCTCTTGCTGGTCCTCATCTCCCACTGGTAACCTCTCAAACAAACCACAAACACTTGCACTCTGAACTTGTTTAGGCTACTAAAACCTGCAACGTACACTGCCTCTCCTGCTCAACTGGCCAGATCTCAACATCGAAATTGCGAACGTCCAGCGATTGCTCCTACACTAAAGGTGCCAGCCCTGAAAGCTCTTGCTGGTCCTCATCTCCCACTGGTAACCTCTCAAACGAACCACAAACACTTGGCCTATGAACTTGTTTAGACACTCAAAGGTCCAGACGTATCATCGCTTCCTTTCGCTAATTCACGTCAGAGCTCAACACCGAAATTGCGAATGTCCAGCGATTGCTCCTACACTAAAGGTGCCAGCCCTGAAAGCTCTTGCTGGTCCTCATCTCCCACTGGTAACCTCTCAAACGAACCACAAACACTTGGGCTCTGAACTTGTTTAGGCTACTAAAACTTCCAACGTACACAGCCTCTCCTGCTCAATCTGGCCAGAGCTCAACACCGAAATTGCGAACGTCCAGCGATTGCTCCTACGCTAAAGGTGCCAGCCCTGAAAGCTCTTGCTGCTCCTCATCTCCCACTGGTAACCTCTCAAACGAACCACAAACACTTGGCCTCTGAACTTGTTTAGGCTACTAAAATTTCCAACGTACACAGCCTCTCCTGATCAACTGGCCAGAGCTCAACACCGAAATTGTGAACGTCAAGCGATTGCTCCTACACTAAAGGTGCCAGCCCTGAAAGCTCTTGCTGGTCCTCATCTCCCACTGGTAACCTCTCAAACGAACCACAAACACTTGGGCTCTGAACTTGTTTAGACACTCAAAGGTCCAGACGTATCATCGCTTCCTTTCGCTAATTCACGTCAGAGCTCAACACCGAAATTGCGAAAGTCCAGCGATTGCTCTACAGTAAAGGTGCCAGCCCTGAAAGCTCTTGCTGGTCCTCATCTCCCACTGGTAACCTCTCAAACGAACCACAAACACTTGGGCTCTGAACTTGTTTAGGCTACTAAAACTTCCAACGTACACAGCCTCTCCTGCTCAATCTGGCCAGAGCTCAACACCGAAATTGCGAACGTCCAGCGATTGCTCCTACACTAAAGGTGCCAGCCCTGAAAGCTCTTGCTGCTCCTCATCTCCCACTGGTAACCTCTCAAACTAGCCACAAACACTTGCGCTCTGAACTTGTTTAGACACTCAAAGGTCCAGACGTATCATCGCTTCCTCTCGCTAATTCACGTCAGAGCTCAACACTGAAATTGCGAACGTCCAGCGATTGCTCCTACACTAAAGGTGCCAGCCCTGAAAGCTCTTGCTGGTCCTCATCTCCCACTGGTAACCTCTCAAACGAACCACAAACACTTGGCCTCTGAACTTGTTTAGACACTCAAAGGTCCAGACGTATCATCGCTTCCTTTCGCTAATTCACGTCAGAGCTCAACACCGAAATTGCGAATGTCCAGCGATTGCTCCTACACTAAAGGTGCCAGGCCTGAAAGCTCTTGCTGGTCCTCATCTCCACTGGTAACCTCTCAAACGAACCACAAACACTTGGGCTCTGAACTTGTTTAGACACTCAAGGGTCCAGACGTATCATCGCTTCCTCTCGCTAATTCACGTCAGAGCTCAACACCGAAATTGCGAACGTCCAGCGATTGCTCCTACACTAAAGGTGCCAGCCCTGAAAGCTCTTGCTGGTCCTCATCTCCCCCTGGTAACCTCTCAAACGAACCACAAACACTTGGGCTCTGAACTTGTTTAGGCTACTAAAATTTCCAACGTACACTGCCTCTCCCACTCAATCTGGCCAGAGCTCAACACCGAAATTGTGAACGTCCAGCGATTGCTCCTACACTAAAGGTGCCAGCCCTGAAAGCTCTTGCTGGTCCTCATCTCCCACTGGTAACCTCTCAAACGAACCACAAACACTTGGGCTCTGAACTTGTTAGACACTCAAAGGTCCAGACGTATCATTGCTTCCTTTCGGTAATTCACGTCAGAGCTCAACACTGAAATTGCGAACGTCCAGCGATTGCTCCTACACTAAAGGTGCCAGCCCTGAAAGCTCTTGCTGGTCCTCATCTCCCACTGGTAACCTCTCAAACGAACCACAAACACTTGGACTCTGAACTTGTTTAGGCTACTAAAACCTGCAACGTACACTGCCTCTCCTGCTCAACTGGCCAGATCTCAACATCGAAATTGCGAACGTCCAGCGATTGCTCCTACACTAAAGGTGCCAGCCCTGAAAGCTCTTGCTGGTCCTCATCTCCCACTGGTAACCTCTCAAACGAACCACAACACTTGGCCTATGAACTTGTTTAGACACTCAAAGGTCCAGACGTATCATCGCTTCCTTTCGCTAATTCACGTCAGAGCTCAACACCGAAATTGCGAATGTCCAGCGATTGCTCCTACACTAAAGGTGCCAGCCCTGAAAGCTCTTGCTGGTCCTCATCTCCCACTGGTAACCTCTCAAACGAACCACAAACACTTGGGCTCTGAACTTGTTTAGGCTACTAAAACTTCCAACGTACACAGCCTCTCCTGCTCAATCTGGCCAGAGCTCAACACCGAAATTGCGAACGTTCCAGCGATTGCTCCTACGCTAAAGGTGCCAGCCCTGAAAGCTCTTGCTGCTCCTCATCTCCCACTGGTAACCTCTCAAACGAACCACAAACACTTGGCCTCTGAACTTGTTTAGGCTACTAAAATTTCCAACGTACACAGCCTCTCCTGATCAACTGGCCAGAGCTCAACACTGAAATTGTGAACGTCAAGCGATTGCTCCTACACTAAAGGTGCCAGCCCTGAAAGCTCTTGCTGGTCCTCATCTCCCACTGGTAACCTCTCAAACGAACCACAAACACTTGGGCTCTGAACTTGTTTAGACACTCAAAGGTCCAGACGTATCATCGCTTCCTTTCGGTAATTCACGTCAGAGCTCAACACCGAAATTGCGAACGTCCAGCGATTGCTCCCACAGTAAAGGTGCCAGCCCTGAAAGCTCTTGCTGGTCCTCATCTCCCACTGGTAACCTCTCAAACGAACCACAAACACTTGGGCTCTGAACTTGTTTAGGCTACTAAAACTTCCAACGTACACAGCCTCTCCTGCTCAATCTGGCCAGAGCTCAACACCGAAATTGCGAACGTCCAGCGATTGCTCCTACACTAAAGGTGCCAGCCCTGAAAGCTCTTGCTGCTCCTCATCTCCCACTGGTAACCTCTCAAACTAGCCACAAACACTTGCGCTCTGAACTTGTTTAGACACTCAAAGGTCCAGACGTATCATCGCTTCCTCTCGCTAATTCACGTCAGAGCTCAACACTGAAATTGCGAACGTCCAGCGATTGCTCCTACACTAAAGGTGCCAGCCCTGAAAGCTCTTGCTGGTCCTCATCTCCCACTGGTAACCTCTCAAACGAACCACAAACACTTGGCCTCTGAACTTGTTTAGACACTCAAAGGTCCAGACGTATCATCGCTTCCTTTCGCTAATTCACGTCAGAGCTCAACACCGAAATTGCGAATGTCCAGCGATTGCTCCTACACTAAAGGTGCCAGGCCTGAAAGCTCTTGCTGGTCCTCATCTCCCACTGGTAACCTCTCAAACGAACCACAAACACTTGGGCTCTGAACTTGTTTAGACACTCAAGGGTCCAGACGTATCATCGCTTCCTCTCGCTAATTCACGTCAGAGCTCAACACCGAAATTGCAAACGTCCAGCGATTGCTCCTACACTAAAGGTGCCAGCCCTGAAAGCTCTTGCTGCTCCTCATCTCCCACTGGTAACCTCTCAAACGAACCACAAACACTTGGGCTCTGAACTTGTTTAGGCTACTAAAACTTCCAACGTACACTGCCTCTCCTGCTCAATCTGGCCAAAGCTCAACACCGAAATTGCGAACATCCAGCGATTGCTCCTACACTAAAGGTGCCAGCCCTGAAAGCTCTTGCTGGTCCTCATCTCCCACTGGTAACCTCTCAAACGAACCACAAACACTTGGCCTCTGAACTTGTTTAGACACTCAAAGGTCCAGACGTATCATCGCTTCCTTTCGCTAATTCACGTCAGAGCTCAACACCGAAATTGCGAATGTCCAGCGATTGCTCCTACACTAAAGGTGCCAGGCCTGAAAGCTCTTGCTGGTCCTCATCTCCCACTGGTAACCTCTCAAACGAACCACAAACACTTGGGCTCTGAACTTGTTTAGACACTCAAGGGTCAGACGTATCATCGCTTCCTCTCGCTAATTCACGTCAGAGCTCAACACCGAAATTGCAAACGTCCAGCGATTGCTCCTACACTAAAGGTGCCAGCCCTGAAAGCTCTTGCTGGTCCTCATCTCCCACTGGTAACCTCTCAAACGAACCACAAACACTTGGGCTCTGAACTTGTTTAGGCTACTAAAACTTCCAACGTACACTGCCTCTCCTGCTCAATCTGGCCAAAGCTCAACACCGAAATTGCGAACATCCAGCGATTGCTCCTACACTAAAGGTGCCAGCCCTGAAAGCTCTTGCTGGTCCTCATCTCCCACTGGTAACCTCTCAAACGAACCACAAACACTTGGCCTCTGAACTTGTTTAGACACTCAAAGGTCCAGACGTATCATCGCTTCCTTTCGTTAATTCACGTCAGAGCTCAACACCGAAATTGCGAACGTCCAGCGATTGCTCCTACACTAAAGGTACCAGCCCTGAAAGCTGTTGCTGGTCCTCATCTCCCACTGGTAACCTCTCAAACAAACCACAAACACTTGGGCTCTGAACTTGTTTAGGCTACTAAAACTTCCAACGTACACAGCCTCTCCTGCTCAATCTGGCCACAGCTCAACACCGAAATTGCGAACGTCCAGCGATTGCTCCTACACTAAAGGTGCAGCCCTGAAAGCTCTTGCTGGTCCTCATCTCCCACTGGTAACCTCTCAAACGAACCACAAACACTTGGCTCTGAACTTGTTTAGGCTACTAAAATTTCCAACGTACACTGCCTCTCCTGATCAACTGGCCAGAGCTCAACACCGAAATTGTGAACGTCAAGCGATTGCTCCTACACTAAAGGTGCCAGCCCTGAAAGCTCTTGCTGGTCCTCATCTCCCACTGGTAACCTCTCAAACGAACCACAAACACTTGGGCTCTGAACTTGTTTAGACACTCAAAGGTCCAGACGTATCATCGCTTCCTTTCGGTAATTCACGTCAGAGCTCAACACCGAAATTGCGAACGTCCAGCGATTGCTCCTACACTAAAGGTGCCAGCCCTGAAAGCTCTTGCTGGTCCTCATCTCCCACTGGTAACCTCTCAAACGAACCACAAACACTTGGGCTCTGAACTTGTTTAGGCTACTAAAACTTCCAACGTACACAGCCTCTCCTGCTCAATCTGGCCAGAGCTCAACACCGAAATTGCGAACGTCCAGCGATTGCTCCTACACTAAAGGTGCCAGCCCTGAAAGCTCTTGCTGGTCCTCATCTCCCACTGGTAACCTCTCAAACTAGCCACAAACACTTGGCCTCTGAACTTGTTTAGACACTCAAAGGTCCAGACGTATCATCGCTTCCTTTCGCTAATTCACGTCAGAGCTCAACACTGAAATTGCGAACGTCCAGCGATTGCTCCTACACTAAAGGTGCCAGCCCTGAAAGCTCTTGCTGGTCCTCATCTCCCACTGGTAACCTCTCAAACGAACCACAAACACTTGGCCTCTGAACTTGTTTAGACACTCAAAGGTCCAGACGTATCATCGCTTCCTTTCGCTAATTCACGTCAGAGCTCAACACCGAAATTGCGAACGTCCAGCGATTGCTCCTACACTAAAGGTGCCAGCCCTGAAAGCTCTTGCTGGTCCTCATCTCCCACTGGTAACCTCTCAAACGAACCACAAACACTTGGGCTCTGAACTTGTTTAGACACTCAAGGGTCCAGACGTATCATCGCTTCCTTTCGCTAATTCACGTCAGAGCTCAACACCGAAATTGCAAACGTCCAGCGATTGCTCCTACACTAAAGGTGCCAGCCCTGAAAGCTCTTGCTGGTCCTCATCTCCCACTGGTAACCTGTCAAACGAACCACAAACACTTGGGCTCTGAACTTGTTTAGGCTACTAAAACTTCAACGTACACAGCCTCTCCTGCTCAATCTGGCCAGAGCTCAACACCGAAATTGCGAACATCCAGCGATTGCTCCTACACTAAAGGTGCCAGCCCTGAACGCTCTTGCTGGTCCTCATCTCCCACTGGTAACCTCTCAAACGAACCACAAACACTTGGGCTCTGAACTTGTTTAGACACTCAAAGGTCCAGACGTATCATCGCTTCCTTTCGCTAATTCACGTCAGAGCTCAACACCGAAACTGTGAACGACCAGCGATTGCTCCTACACTAAAGGTGCCAGCCCTGAAAGCTCTTGCTGGTCCTCATCTCCCACTGGTAACCTCTCAAACGAACCACAAACACTTGGGCTCTGAACTTGTTTAGGCTACTAAAACGTCCAACGTACACAGCCTCTCCTGCTCAATCTGGCCAGAGCTCAACACCGAAATTGCGAACGTCCAGCGATTGCTCCTACACTAAAGGTGCCAGCCCTGAAAGCTATTGCTGGTCCTCATCTCCCACTGATAACCTCTCAAACTAGCCACAAACACTTGGGCTCTGAACTTGTTTAGACACTCAAAGGTCCAGACGTATCATCGCTTCCTCTCGCTAATTCACGTCAGAGCTCAACACCGAAATTGCGAACGTCCAGCGGTTGCTCCTACACTAAAGGTGCCAGCCCTGAAAGCTCTTGCTGCTCCTCATCTCCCACTGGTAACCTCTCAAACGAACCACAAACACTTGGGCTCTGAACTTGTTTAGACACTCAAAGGTCCAGACGTATCATCGCTTCCTCTCGCTAATTCACGTCAGAGCTCAACACCGAAATTGCGAACGTCCAGCGATTGCTCCTACACTAAAGTGCCAGCCCTGAAAGCTCTTGCTGGTCCTCATCTCCCCCTGGTAACCTCTCAAACGAACCACAAACACTTGGGCTCTGAACTTGTTTAGACACTCAAAGGTCCAGACGTTATCATCGCTTCCTTTCGCTAATTCACGTCAGAGCTCAACACCGAAATTGCGAACGTCCAGCGATTGCTCCTACACTAAAGGTGCCAGCCCTGAAAGCTCTTGCTGCTCCTCATCTCCCACTGGTAACCTCTCAAACAAACCACAAACACTTGGGCTCTGAACTTGTTTAGGCTACTAAAACTTCCAACGTACACAGCCTCTCCTGCTCAATCTGGCCAGAGCTCAATACCGAAATTGCGAACGTCCAGCGATTGCTCCTACAGTAAAGGTGCCAGCCCTGAAAGCTCTTGCTGGTCCTCATCTCCCACTGGTAACCTCTCAAACGAACCACAAACACTTGGGCTCTGAACTTGTTTAGGCTACTAAAATTTCCAACGTACACTGCCTCTCCACTCAATCTGGCCAGAGCTCAACACCGAAATTGTGAACGTCCAGCGATTGCTCCTACACTAAAGGTGCCAGCCCTGAAAGCTCTTGCTGGTCCTCATCTCCCACTGGTAACCTCTCAAACGAACCACAAACACTTGGGCTCTGAACTTGTTTAGGCTACTAAAACTTCCAACGTACACAGCCTCTCCTGCTCAATCTGGCCAGAGCTCAACACCGAAATTGCGAACGTCCAGCGATTGCTCCTACGCTAAAGGTGCCAGCCCTGAAAGCTCTTGCTGGTCCTCATCTCCCACTGGTAACCTCTCAAACGAACCACAAACACTTGGGCTCTGAACTTGTTTAGGCTACTAAAATTTCCAACGTACACAGCCTCTCCTGCTCAATCTGGCCAGAGCTCAACACCGAAATTGCGAACGTCAAGCGATTGCTCCTACACTAAAGGTGCCAGCCCTGAAAGCTCTTGCTGGTCCTCATCTCCCACTGGTAACCTCTCAAACGAACCACAAACACTTGGGCTCTGAACTTGTTTAGACACTCAAAGGTCCAGACGTATCATCGCTTCCTTTCGGTAATTCACGTCAGAGCTCAACACCGAAATTGCGAACGTCCAGCGATTGCTCCTACAGTAAAGGTGCCAGCCCTGAAAGCTCTTGCTGGTCCTCATCTCCCACTGTAACCTCTCAAACGAACCACAAACACTTGGGCTCTGAACTTGTTTAGGCTACTAAAACTTCCAACGTACACAGCCTCTCCTGCTCAATCTGGCAGAGCTCAACACCGAAATTGCGAACGTCCAGCGATTGCTCCTACACTAAAGGTGCCAGCCCTGAAAGCTCTTGCTGGTCCTCATCTCCCACTGGTAACCTCTCAAACTAGCCACAAACACTTGGCCTCTGAACTTGTTTAGACACTCAAAGGTCCAGACGTATCATCGCTTCCTTTCGCTAATTCACGTCAGAGCTCAACACCGAAATTGCGAACGTCCAGCGATTGCTCCTACACTAAAGGTGCCAGCCCTGAAAGCTCTTGCTGGTCCTCATCTCCCACTGGTAACCTCTCAAACGAACCACAAACACTTGGGCTCTGAACTTGTTTAGACACTCAAGGGTCCAGACGTATCATCGCTTCCTTTCGCTAATTCACGTCAGAGCTCAACACCGAAATTGCAAACGTCCAGCGATTGCTCCTACACTAAAGGTGCCAGCCCTGAAAGCTCTTGCTGGTCCCTCATCTCCCACTGGTAACCTGTCAAACGAACCACAAACACTTGGGCTCTGAACTTGTTTAGGCTACTAAAACTTCCAACGTACACAGCCTCTCCTGCTCAATCTGGCCAGAGCTCAACACCGAAATTGCGAACATCCAGCGATTGCTCCTACACTAAAGGTGCCAGCCCTGAAAGCTCTTGCTGGTCCTCATCTCCCACTGGTAACCTCTCAAACGAACCACAAACACTTGGGCTCTGAACTTGTTTAGACACTCAAAGGTCCAGACGTATCATCGCTTCCTTTCGCTAATTCACGTCAGAGCTCAACACCGAAACTGTGAACGACCAGCGATTGCTCCTACACTAAAGGTGCCAGCCCTGAAAGCTCTTGCTGGTCCTCATCTCCTACTGGTAACCTCTCAAACGAACCACAAACACTTGGGCTCTGAACTTGTTTAGGCTACTAAAACGTCCAACGTACACAGCCTCTCCTGCTCAATCTGGCCAGAGCTCAACACCGAAATTGCGAACGTCCAGAGATTGCTCCTACACTAAAGGTGCCAGCCCTGAAAGCTCTTGCTGGTCCTCATCTCCACTGGTAACCTCTCAAACGAACCACAAACACTTGGGCTCTGAACTTGTTTAGACACTCAAGGGTCCAGACGTATCATCGCTTCCTTTCGCTAATTCACGTCAGAGATCAACACCGAAATTGCAAACGTCCAGCGATTGCTCCTACACTAAAGGTGCCAGCCCTGAAAGCTCTTGCTGGTCCTCATCTCCCACTGGTAACCTCTCAAACGAACCACAAACACTTGGGCTCTGAACTTGTTTAGGCTACTAAAACTTCCAACGTACACAGCCTCTCCTGCTCAATCTGGCAGAGCTCAACACCGAAATTGCGAACATCCAGCGATTGCTCCTACACTAAAGGTGCCAGCCCTGAAAGCTCTTGCTGGTCCTCATCTCCCACTGGTAACCTCTCAAACGAACCACAAACACTTGGGCTCTGAACTTGTTTAGACACTCAAAGGTCCAGACGTATCTTATCGCTTCCTTTCGCTAATTCACGTCAGAGCTCAACACCGAAACTGTGAACGACCAGCGATTGCTCCTACACTAAAGGTGCCAGCCCTGAAAGCTCTTGCTGGTCCTCATCTCCCACTGGTAACCTCTCAAACGAACCACAAACACTTGGCCTCTGAACTTGTTTAGGCTACTAAAACTTCCAACGTACACAGCCTCTCCTGCTCAATCTGGCCAGAGCTCAACACCGAAATTGCGAACGTCCAGCGATTGCTCCTACGCTAAAGGTGCCAGCCCTGAAAACTCTTGCTGGTCCTCATCTCCCACTGGTAACCTCTCAAACGAACCACAAACACTTGTGCTCTGAACTTGTTTAGGCTACTAAAATTTCCAACGTACACTGCCTCTCTGCTCAACTGGCCAGAGCTCAACACCGAAATTGTGAACGTCAAGCGATTGCTCCTACACTAAAGGTGCCAGCCCTGAAAGCTCTTGCTGGTCCTCATCTCCCACTGGTAACCTCTCAAACGAACCACAAACACTTGGGCTCTGAACTTGTTTAGGCTACTAAAACGTCCAACGTACACAGCCTCTCCTGCTCAATCTGGCCAGAGCTCAACACCGAAATTGCGAACGTCCAGCGATTGCTCCTACGCTAAAGGTGCCAGCCCTGAAAACTCTTGCTGGTCCTCATCTCCCACTGGTAACCTCTCAAACGAACCACAAACACTTGTGCTCTGAACTTGTTTAGGCTACTAAAATTTCCAACGTACACTGCCTCTCCTGCTCAACTGGCCAGAGCTCAACACCGAAATTGTGAACGTCAAGCGATTGCTCCTACACTAAAGGTGCCAGCCCTGAAAGCTCTTGCTGGTCCTCATCTCCCACTGTAACCTCTCAAACGAACCACAAACACTTGGGCTCTGAACTTGTTTAGACACTCAAAGGTCAGACGTATCATCGCTTCCTTTCGGTAATTCACGTCAGAGCTCAACACCGAAATTGCGAACGTCCAGCGATTGCTCCCACAGTAAAGGTGCCAGCCCTGAAAGCTCTTGCTGGTCCTCATCTCCCACTGGTAACCTCTCAAACGAACCACAAACACTTGGGCTCTGAACTTGTTTAGGCTACTAAAACTTCCAACGTACACAGCCTCTCCTGCTCAATCTGGCCAGAGCTCAACACCGAAATTGCGAACGTCCAGCGATTGCTCCTACACTAAAGGTGCCAGCCCTGAAAGCTCTTGCTGCTCCTCATCTCCCACTGGTAACCTCTCAAACTAGCCACAAACACTTGCGCTCTGAACTTGTTTAGACACTCAAAGGTCCAGACGTATCATCGCTTCCTCTCGCTAATTCACGTCAGAGCTCAACACTGAAATTGCGAACGTCCAGCGATTGCTCCTACACTAAAGGTGCCAGCCCTGAAAGCTCTTGCTGGTCCTCATCTCCCACTGGTAACCTCTCAAACGAACCACAAACACTTGGCCTCTGAACTTGTTTAGACACTCAAAGGTCCAGACGTATCATCGCTTCCTTTCGCTAATTCACGTCAGAGCTCAACACCGAAATTGCGAATGTCCAGCGATTGCTCCTACACTAAAGGTGCCAGGCCTGAAAGCTCTTGCTGGTCCTCATCTCCACTGTAACCTCTCAAACGAACCACAAACACTTGGGCTCTGAACTTGTTTAGACACTCAAGGGTCCAGACGTATCATCGCTTCCTCTCGCTAATTCACGTCAGAGCTCAACACCGAAATTGCAAACGTCCAGCGATTGCTCCTACACTAAAGGTGCCAGCCCTGAAAGCTCTTGCTGCTCCTCATCTCCCACTGGTAACCTCTCAAACGAACCACAAACACTTGGGCTCTGAACTTGTTTAGGCTACTAAAACTTCCAACGTACACTGCCTCTCCTGCTCAATCTGGCCAAAGCTCAACACCGAAATTGCGAACATCCAGCGATTGCTCCTACACTAAAGGTGCCAGCCCTGAAAGCTCTTGCTGGTCCTCATCTCCCACTGGTAACCTCTCAAACGAACCACAAACACTTGGCCTCTGAACTTGTTTAGACACTCAAAGGTCCAGACGTATCATCGCTTCCTTTCGCTAATTCACGTCAGAGCTCAACACCGAAATTGCGAATGTCCAGCGATTGCTCCTACACTAAAGTGCCAGGCCTGAAAGCTCTTGCTGGTCCTCATCTCCCACTGGTAACCTCTCAAACGAACCACAAACACTTGGGCTCTGAAACTTGTTTAGGCTACTAAAACCTGCAACGTACACTGCCTCTCCTGCTCAACTGGCCAGATCTCAACATCGAAATTGCGAACGTCCAGCGATTGCTCCTACACTAAAGGTGCCAGCCCTGAAAGCTCTTGCTGGTCCTCATCTCCCACTGGTAACCTCTCAAACGAACCACAAACACTTGGCCTATGAACTTGTTTAGACACTCAAAGGTCCAGACGTATCATCGCTTCCTTTCGCTAATTCACGTCAGAGCTCAACACCGAAATTGCGAATGTCCAGCGATTGCTCCTACACTAAAGGTGCCAGCCCTGAAAGCTCTTGCTGGTCCTCATCTCCCACTGGTAACCTCTCAAACGAACCACAAACACTTGGGCTCTGAACTTGTTTAGGCTACTAAAACTTCCAACGTACACAGCCTCTCCTGCTCAATCTGGCCAGAGCTCAACACCGAAATTGCGAACGTCCAGCGATTGCTCCTACGCTAAAGGTGCCAGCCCTGAAAGCTCTTGCTGCTCCTCATCTCCCACTGGTAACCTCTCAAACGAACCACAAACACTTGGCCTCTGAACTTGTTTAGGCTACTAAAATTTCCAACGTACACTGCCTCTCCTGATCAACTGGCCAGAGCTCAACACCGAAATTGTGAACGTCAACCGATTGCTCCTACACTAAAGGTGCCAGCCCTGAAAGCTCTTGCTGGTCCTCATCTCCCACTGGTAACCTCTCAAACGAACCACAAACACTTGGGCTCTGAACTTGTTTAGACACTCAAAGGTCCAGACGTATCATCGCTTCCTTTCGGTAATTCACGTCAGAGCTCAACACCGAAATTGCGAACGTCCAGCGATTGCTCCCACAGTAAAGGTGCCAGCCCTGAAAGCTCTTGCTGGTCCTCATCTCCCACTGGTAACCTCTCAAACGAACCACAAACACTTGGGCTCTGAACTTGTTTAGGCTACTAAAACTTCCAACGTACACAGCCTCTCCTGCTCAATCTGGCCAGAGCTCAACACCGAAATTGCGAACGTCCAGCGATTGCTCCTACACTAAAGGTGCCAGCCCTGAAAGCTCTTGCTGCTCCTCATCTCCCACTGGTAACCTCTCAAACTAGCCACAAACACTTGCGCTCTGAACTTGTTTAGACACTCAAAGGTCCAGACGTATCATCGCTTCCTCTCGCTAATTCACGTCAGAGCTCAACACTGAAATTGCGAACGTCCAGCGATTGCTCCTACACTAAAGGTGCCAGCCCTGAAAGCTCTTGCTGGTCCTCATCTCCCACTGGTAACCTCTCAAACGAACCACAAACACTTGGCCTCTGAACTTGTTTAGGCTACTAAAACTTCCCAACGTACACAGCCTCTCCTGCTCAATCTGGCCAGAGCTCAACACCGAAATTGCGAACGTCCAGCGATTGCTCCTACGCTAAAGGTGCCAGCCCTGAAAGCTCTTGCTGCTCCTCATCTCCCACTGGTAACCTCTCAAACGAACCACAAACACTTGGCCTCTGAACTTGTTTAGGCTACTAAAATTTCCAACGTACACAGCCTCTCCTGATCAACTGGCCAGAGCTCAACACCGAAATTGTGAACGTCAAGCGATTGCTCCTACACTAAAGGTGCCAGCCCTGAAAGCTCTTGCTGGTCCTCATCTCCCACTGGTAACCTCTCAAACGAACCACAAACACTTGGGCTCTGAACTTGTTTAGACACTCAAAGGTCCAGACGTATCATCGCTTCCTTTCGCTAATTCACGTCAGAGCTCAACACCGAAATTGCGAAAGTCCAGCGATTGCTCCTACAGTAAAGGTGCCAGCCCTGAAAGCTCTTGCTGGTCCTCATCTCCCACTGGTAACCTCTCAAACGAACCACAAACACTTGGGCTCTGAACTTGTTTAGGCTACTAAAATTTCCAACGTACACTGCCTCTCCTGATCAACTGGCCAGAGCTCAACACCGAAATTGTGAACGTCAACCGATTGCTCCTACACTAAAGGTGCCAGCCCTGAAAGCTCTTGCTGGTCCTCATCTCCCACTGGTAACCTCTCAAACGAACCACAAACACTTGGGCTCTGAACTTGTTTAGACACTCAAAGGTCCAGACGTATCATCGCTTCCTTTCGGTAATTCACGTCAGAGCTCAACACCGAAATTGCGAACGTCCAGCGATTGCTCCCACAGTAAAGGTGCCAGCCCTGAAAGCTCTTGCTGGTCCTCATCTCCCACTGGTAACCTCTCAAACGAACCACAAACACTTGGGCTCTGAACTTGTTTAGGCTACTAAAACTTCCAACGTACACAGCCTCTCCTGCTCAATCTGGCCAGAGCTCAACACCGAAATTGCGAACGTCCAGCGATTGCTCCTACACTAAAGGTGCCAGCCCTGAAAGCTCTTGCTGCTCCTCATCTCCCACTGGTAACCTCTCAAACTAGCCACAAACACTTGCGCTCTGAACTTGTTTAGACACTCAAAGGTCCAGACGTATCATCGCTTCCTCTCGCTAATTCACGTCAGAGCTCAACACTGAAATTGCGAACGTCCAGCGATTGCTCCTACACTAAAGGTGCCAGCCCTGAAAGCTCTTGCTGGTCCTCATCTCCCACTGGTAACCTCTCAAACGAACCACAAACACTTGGGCTCTGAACTTGTTTAGACACTCAAAGGTCCAGACGTATCATCGCTTCCTTTCGCTAATTCACGTCAGAGCTCAACACCGAAATTGCGAATGTCCAGCGATTGCTCCTACACTAAAGGTGCCAGGCCTGAAAGCTCTTGCTGGTCCTCATCTCCCACTGGTAACCTCTCAAACGAACCACAAACACTTGGGCTCTGAACTTGTTTAGACACTCAAGGGTCCAGACGTATCATCGCTTCCTCTCGCTAATTCACGTCAGAGCTCAACACCGAAATTGCGAACGTCCAGCGATTGCTCCTACACTAAAGGTGCCAGCCCTGAAAGCTCTTGCTGGTCCTCATCTCCCCTGGTAACCTCTCAAACGAACCACAAACACTTGGGCTCTGAACTTGTTTAGGCTACTAAAATTTCCAACGTACACTGCCTCTCCCACTCAATCTGGCCAGAGCTCAACACCGAAATTGTGAACGTCCAGCGATTGCTCCTACACTAAAGGTGCCAGCCCTGAAAGCTCTTGCTGGTCCTCATCTCCCACTGGTAACCTCTCAAACGAACCACAAACACTTGGGCTCTGAACTTGTTAGACACTCAAAGGTCCAGACGTATCATTGCTTCCTTTCGGTAATTCACGTCAGAGCTCAACACTGAAATTGCGAACGTCCAGCGATTGCTCCTACACTAAAGGTGCCAGCCCTGAAAGCTCTTGCTGGTCCTCATCTCCCACTGGTAACCTCTCAAACAAACCACAAACACTTGCACTCTGAACTTGTTTAGGCTACTAAAACCTGCA
The DNA here is from genome assembly GCF_030936135.1 of Gavia stellata. Taxonomy (NCBI): domain Eukaryota; kingdom Metazoa; phylum Chordata; class Aves; order Gaviiformes; family Gaviidae; genus Gavia; species Gavia stellata. Next base: position 28,487 of record NW_026776968.1, read on the forward strand.
ACGTACACTGCCTCTCCTGCTCAACTGGCCAGATCTCAACATCGAAATTGCGAACGTCCAGCGATTGCTCCTACACTAAAGGTGCCAGCCCTGAAAGCTCTTGCTGCTCCTCATCTCCCACTGGTAACCTCTCAAACGAACCACAAACACTTGGCCTATGAACTTGTTTAGACACTCAAAGGTCCAGACGTATCATCGCTTCCTTTCGCTAATTCACGTCAGAGCTCAACACCGAAATTGCGAATGTCCAGCGATTGCTCCTACACTAAAGGTGCCAGCCCTGAAAGCTCTTGCTGGTCCTCATCTCCCACTGGTAACCTCTCAAACGAACCACAAACACTTGGGCTCTGAACTTGTTTAGGCTACTAAAACTTCCAACGTACACAGCCTCTCCTGCTCAATCTGGCCAGAGCTCAACACCGAAATTGCGAACGTCCAGCGATTGCTCCTACGCTAAAGGTGCCAGCCCTGAAAGCTCTTGCTGCTCCTCATCTCCCACTGGTAACCTCTCAAACGAACCACAAACACTTGGCCTCTGAACTTGTTTAGGCTACTAAAATTTCCAACGTACACAGCCTCTCCTGATCAACTGGCCAGAGCTCAACACCGAAATTGTGAACGTCAAGCGATTGCTCCTACACTAAAGGTGCCAGCCCTGAAAGCTCTTGCTGGTCCTCATCTCCCACTGGTAACCTCTCAAACGAACCACAAACACTTGGGCTCTGAACTTGTTTAGACACTCAAAGGTCCAGACGTATCATCGCTTCCTTTCGCTAATTCACGTCAGAGCTCAACACCGAAATTGCGAAAGTCCAGCGATTGCTCCTACAGTAAAGGTGCCAGCCCTGAAAGCTCTTGCTGGTCCTCATCTCCCACTGGTAACCTCTCAAACGAACCACAAACACTTGGGCTCTGAACTTGTTTAGGCTACTAAAATTTCCAACGTACACTGCCTCTCCTGATCAACTGGCCAGAGCTCAACACCGAAATTGTGAACGTCAAGCGATTGCTCCTACACTAAAGGTGCCAGCCCTGAAAGCTCTTGCTGGTCCTCATCTCCCACTGGTAACCTCTCAAACGAACCACAAACACTTGGGCTCTGAACTTGTTTAGACACTCAAAGGTCCAGACGTATCATCGCTTCCTTTCGGTAATTCACGTCAGAGCTCAACACCGAAATTGCGAACGTCCAGCGATTGCTCCCACAGTAAAGGTGCCAGCCCTGAAAGCTCTTGCTGGTCCTCATCTCCCACTGGTAACCTCTCAAACGAACCACAAACACTTGGGCTCTGAACTTGTTTAGGCTACTAAAACTTCCAACGTACACAGCCTCTCCTGCTCAATCTGGCCAGAGCTCAACACCGAAATTGCGAACGTCCAGCGATTGCTCCTACACTAAAGGTGCCAGCCCTGAAAGCTCTTGCTGGTCCTCATCTCCCACTGGTAACCTCTCAAACTAGCCACAAACACTTGCGCTCTGAACTTGTTTAGACACTCAAAGGTCCAGACGTATCATCGCTTCCTCTCGCTAATTCACGTCAGAGCTCAACACTGAAATTGCGAACGTCCAGCGATTGCTCCTACACTAAAGGTGCCAGCCCTGAAAGCTCTTGCTGGTCCTCATCTCCCACTGGTAACCTCTCAAACGAACCACAAACACTTGGCCTCTGAACTTGTTTAGACACTCAAAGGTCCAGACGTATCATCGCTTCCTTTCGCTAATTCACGTCAGAGCTCAACACCGAAATTGCGAATGTCCAGCGATTGCTCCTACACTAAAGGTGCCAGGCCTGAAAGCTCTTGCTGGTCCTCATCTCCCACTGGTAACCTCTCAAACGAACCACAAACACTTGGGCTCTGAACTTGTTTAGACACTCAAAGGTCCAGACGTATCATCGCTTCCTTTCGCTAATTCACGTCAGAGCTCAACACCGAAATTGCGAAAGTCCAGCGATTGCTCCTACAGTAAAGGTGCCAGCCCTGAAAGCTCTTGCTGGTCCTCATCTCCCACTGGTAACCTCTCAAACGAACCACAAACACTTGGGCTCTGAACTTGTTTAGGCTACTAAAATTTCCAACGTACACTGCCTCTCCTGATCAACTGGCCAGAGCTCAACACCGAAATTGTGAACGTCAACCGATTGCTCCTACACTAAAGGTGCCAGCCCTGAAAGCTCTTGCTGGTCCTCATCTCCCACTGGTAACCTCTCAAACGAACCACAAACACTTGGGCTCTGAACTTGTTTAGACACTCAAAGGTCCAGACGTATCATCGCTTCCTTTCGGTAATTCACGTCAGAGCTCAACACCGAAATTGCGAACGTCCAGCGATTGCTCCCACAGTAAAGGTGCCAGCCCTGAAAGCTCTTGCTGGTCCTCATCTCCCACTGGTAACCTCTCAAACGAACCACAAACACTTGGGCTCTGAACTTGTTTAGGCTACTAAAACTTCCAACGTACACAGCCTCTCCTGCTCAATCTGGCCAGAGCTCAACACCGAAATTGCGAACGTCCAGCGATTGCTCCTACACTAAAGGTGCCAGCCCTGAAAGCTCTTGCTGCTCCTCATCTCCCACTGGTAACCTCTCAAACTAGCCACAAACACTTGCGCTCTGAACTTGTTTAGACACTCAAAGGTCCAGACGTATCATCGCTTCCTCTCGCTAATTCACGTCAGAGCTCAACACTGAAATTGCGAACGTCCAGCGATTGCTCCTACACTAAAGGTGCCAGCCCTGAAAGCTCTTGCTGGTCCTCATCTCCCACTGGTAACCTCTCAAACGAACCACAAACACTTGGCCTCTGAACTTGTTTAGACACTCAAAGGTCCAGACGTATCATCGCTTCCTTTCGCTAATTCACGTCAGAGCTCAACACCGAAATTGCGAATGTCCAGCGATTGCTCCTACACTAAAGGTGCCAGGCCTGAAAGCTCTTGCTGGTCCTCATCTCCCACTGGTAACCTCTCAAACGAACCACAAACACTTGGGCTCTGAACTTGTTTAGACACTCAAGGGTCCAGACGTATCATCGCTTCCTCTCGCTAATTCACGTCAGAGCTCAACACCGAAATTGCGAACGTCCAGCGATTGCTCCTACACTAAAGGTGCCAGCCCTGAAAGCTCTTGCTGGTCCTCATCTCCCCCTGGTAACCTCTCAAACGAACCACAAACACTTGGGCTCTGAACTTGTTTAGGCTACTAAAATTTCCAACGTACACTGCCTCTCCCACTCAATCTGGCCAGAGCTCAACACCGAAATTGTGAACGTCCAGCGATTGCTCCTACACTAAAGGTGCCAGCCCTGAAAGCTCTTGCTGGTCCTCATCTCCCACTGGTAACCTCTCAAACGAACCACAAACACTTGGGCTCTGAACTTGTTAGACACTCAAAGGTCCAGACGTATCATTGCTTCCTTTCGGTAATTCACGTCAGAGCTCAACACTGAAATTGCGAACGTCCAGCGATTGCTCCTACACTAAAGGTGCCAGCCCTGAAAGCTCTTGCTGGTCCTCATCTCCCACTGGTAACCTCTCAAACAAACCACAAACACTTGCACTCTGAACTTGTTTAGGCTACTAAAACCTGCAACGTACACTGCCTCTCCTGCTCAACTGGCCAGATCTCAACATCGAAATTGCGAACGTCCAGCGATTGCTCCTACACTAAAGGTGCCAGCCCTGAAAGCTCTTGCTGCTCCTCATCTCCCACTGGTAACCTCTCAAACGAACCACAAACACTTGGCCTATGAACTTGTTTAGACACTCAAAGGTCCAGACGTATCATCGCTTCCTTTCGCTAATTCACGTCAGAGCTCAACACCGAAATTGCGAATGTCCAGCGATTGCTCCTACACTAAAGGTGCCAGCCCTGAAAGCTCTTGCTGGTCCTCATCTCCCACTGGTAACCTCTCAAACGAACCACAAACACTTGGGCTCTGAACTTGTTTAGGCTACTAAAACTTCCAACGTACACAGCCTCTCCTGCTCAATCTGGCCAGAGCTCAACACCGAAATTGCGAACGTCCAGCGATTGCTCCTACGCTAAAGGTGCCAGCCCTGAAAGCTCTTGCTGCTCCTCATCTCCCACTGGTAACCTCTCAAACGAACCACAAACACTTGGCCTCTGAACTTGTTTAGGCTACTAAAATTTCCAACGTACACAGCCTCTCCTGATCAACTGGCCAGAGCTCAACACCGAAATTGTGAACGTCAAGCGATTGCTCCTACACTAAAGGTGCCAGCCCTGAAAGCTCTTGCTGGTCCTCATCTCCCACTGGTAACCTCTCAAACGAACCACAAACACTTGGGCTCTGAACTTGTTTAGACACTCAAAGGTCCAGACGTATCATCGCTTCCTTTCGCTAATTCACGTCAGAGCTCAACACCGAAATTGCGAAAGTCCAGCGATTGCTCCTACAGTAAAGGTGCCAGCCCTGAAAGCTCTTGCTGGTCCTCATCTCCCACTGGTAACCTCTCAAACGAACCACAAACACTTGGGCTCTGAACTTGTTTAGGCTACTAAAATTTCCAACGTACACTGCCTCTCCTGATCAACTGGCCAGAGCTCAACACCGAAATTGTGAACGTCAAGCGATTGCTCCTACACTAAAGGTGCCAGCCCTGAAAGCTCTTGCTGGTCCTCATCTCCCACTGGTAACCTCTCAAACGAACCACAAACACTTGGGCTCTGAACTTGTTTAGACACTCAAAGGTCCAGACGTATCATCGCTTCCTTTCGGTAATTCACGTCAGAGCTCAACACCGAAATTGCGAACGTCCAGCGATTGCTCCCACAGTAAAGGTGCCAGCCCTGAAAGCTCTTGCTGGTCCTCATCTCCCACTGGTAACCTCTCAAACGAACCACAAACACTTGGGCTCTGAACTTGTTTAGGCTACTAAAACTTCCAACGTACACAGCCTCTCCTGCTCAATCTGGCCAGAGCTCAACACCGAAATTGCGAACGTCCAGCGATTGCTCCTACACTAAAGGTGCCAGCCCTGAAAGCTCTTGCTGGTCCTCATCTCCCACTGGTAACCTCTCAAACTAGCCACAAACACTTGCGCTCTGAACTTGTTTAGACACTCAAAGGTCCAGACGTATCATCGCTTCCTCTCGCTAATTCACGTCAGAGCTCAACACTGAAATTGCGAACGTCCAGCGATTGCTCCTACACTAAAGGTGCCAGCCCTGAAAGCTCTTGCTGGTCCTCATCTCCCACTGGTAACCTCTCAAACGAACCACAAACACTTGGCCTCTGAACTTGTTTAGACACTCAAAGGTCCAGACGTATCATCGCTTCCTTTCGCTAATTCACGTCAGAGCTCAACACCGAAATTGCGAATGTCCAGCGATTGCTCCTACACTAAAGGTGCCAGGCCTGAAAGCTCTTGCTGGTCCTCATCTCCCACTGGTAACCTCTCAAACGAACCACAAACACTTGGGCTCTGAACTTGTTTAGACACTCAAGGGTCCAGACGTATCATCGCTTCCTCTCGCTAATTCACGTCAGAGCTCAACACCGAAATTGCAAACGTCCAGCGATTGCTCCTACACTAAAGGTGCCAGCCCTGAAAGCTCTTGCTGGTCCTCATCTCCCACTGGTAACCTCTCAAACGAACCACAAACACTTGGGCTCTGAACTTGTTTAGGCTACTAAAACTTCCAACGTACACTGCCTCTCCTGCTCAATCTGGCCAAAGCTCAACACCGAAATTGCGAACATCCAGCGATTGCTCCTACACTAAAGGTGCCAGCCCTGAAAGCTCTTGCTGGTCCTCATCTCCCACTGGTAACCTCTCAAACGAACCACAAACACTTGGCCTCTGAACTTGTTTAGACACTCAAAGGTCCAGACGTATCATCGCTTCCTTTCGCTAATTCACGTCAGAGCTCAACACCGAAATTGCGAATGTCCAGCGATTGCTCCTACACTAAAGGTGCCAGGCCTGAAAGCTCTTGCTGGTCCTCATCTCCCACTGGTAACCTCTCAAACGAACCACAAACACTTGGGCTCTGAACTTGTTTAGACACTCAAGGGTCCAGACGTATCATCGCTTCCTCTCGCTAATTCACGTCAGAGCTCAACACCGAAATTGCAAACGTCCAGCGATTGCTCCTACACTAAAGGTGCCAGCCCTGAAAGCTCTTGCTGGTCCTCATCTCCCACTGGTAACCTCTCAAACGAACCACAAACACTTGGGCTCTGAACTTGTTTAGGCTACTAAAACTTCCAACGTACACTGCCTCTCCTGCTCAATCTGGCCAAAGCTCAACACCGAAATTGCGAACATCCAGCGATTGCTCCTACACTAAAGGTGCCAGCCCTGAAAGCTCTTGCTGGTCCTCATCTCCCACTGGTAACCTCTCAAACGAACCACAAACACTTGGCCTCTGAACTTGTTTAGACACTCAAAGGTCCAGACGTATCATCGCTTCCTTTCGTTAATTCACGTCAGAGCTCAACACCGAAATTGCGAACGTCCAGCGATTGCTCCTACACTAAAGGTACCAGCCCTGAAAGCTGTTGCTGGTCCTCATCTCCCACTGGTAACCTCTCAAACAAACCACAAACACTTGGGCTCTGAACTTGTTTAGGCTACTAAAACTTCCAACGTACACAGCCTCTCCTGCTCAATCTGGCCACAGCTCAACACCGAAATTGCGAACGTCCAGCGATTGCTCCTACACTAAAGGTGCCAGCCCTGAAAGCTCTTGCTGGTCCTCATCTCCCACTGGTAACCTCTCAAACGAACCACAAACACTTGGGCTCTGAACTTGTTTAGGCTACTAAAATTTCCAACGTACACTGCCTCTCCCACTCAATCTGGCCAGAGCTCAACACCGAAATTGTGAACGTCCAGCGATTGCTCCTACACTAAAGGTGCCAGCCCTGAAAGCTCTTGCTGGTCCTCATCTCCCACTGGTAACCTCTCAAACGAACCACAAACACTTGGGCTCTGAACTTGTTAGACACTCAAAGGTCCAGACGTATCATTGCTTCCTTTCGGTAATTCACGTCAGAGCTCAACACTGAAATTGCGAACGTCCAGCGATTGCTCCTACACTAAAGGTGCCAGCCCTGAAAGCTCTTGCTGGTCCTCATCTCCCACTGGTAACCTCTCAAACAAACCACAAACACTTGCACTCTGAACTTGTTTAGGCTACTAAAACCTGCAACGTACACTGCCTCTCCTGCTCAACTGGCCAGATCTCAACATCGAAATTGCGAACGTCCAGCGATTGCTCCTACACTAAAGGTGCCAGCCCTGAAAGCTCTTGCTGGTCCTCATCTCCCACTGGTAACCTCTCAAACGAACCACAAACACTTGGCCTATGAACTTGTTTAGACACTCAAAGGTCCAGACGTATCATCGCTTCCTTTCGCTAATTCACGTCAGAGCTCAACACCGAAATTGCGAATGTCCAGCGATTGCTCCTACACTAAAGGTGCCAGCCCTGAAAGCTCTTGCTGGTCCTCATCTCCCACTGGTAACCTCTCAAACGAACCACAAACACTTGGGCTCTGAACTTGTTTAGGCTACTAAAACTTCCAACGTACACAGCCTCTCCTGCTCAATCTGGCCAGAGCTCAACACCGAAATTGCGAACGTCCAGCGATTGCTCCTACGCTAAAGGTGCCAGCCCTGAAAGCTCTTGCTGCTCCTCATCTCCCACTGGTAACCTCTCAAACGAACCACAAACACTTGGCCTCTGAACTTGTTTAGGCTACTAAAATTTCCAACGTACACAGCCTCTCCTGATCAACTGGCCAGAGCTCAACACCGAAATTGTGAACGTCAAGCGATTGCTCCTACACTAAAGGTGCCAGCCCTGAAAGCTCTTGCTGGTCCTCATCTCCCACTGGTAACCTCTCAAACGAACCACAAACACTTGGGCTCTGAACTTGTTTAGACACTCAAAGGTCCAGACGTATCATCGCTTCCTTTCGCTAATTCACGTCAGAGCTCAACACCGAAATTGCGAAAGTCCAGCGATTGCTCCTACAGTAAAGGTGCCAGCCCTGAAAGCTCTTGCTGGTCCTCATCTCCCACTGGTAACCTCTCAAACGAACCACAAACACTTGGGCTCTGAACTTGTTTAGGCTACTAAAATTTCCAACGTACACTGCCTCTCCTGATCAACTGGCCAGAGCTCAACACCGAAATTGTGAACGTCAAGCGATTGCTCCTACACTAAAGGTGCCAGCCCTGAAAGCTCTTGCTGGTCCTCATCTCCCACTGGTAACCTCTCAAACGAACCACAAACACTTGGGCTCTGAACTTGTTTAGACACTCAAAGGTCCAGACGTATCATCGCTTCCTTTCGGTAATTCACGTCAGAGCTCAACACCGAAATTGCGAACGTCCAGCGATTGCTCCCACAGTAAAGGTGCCAGCCCTGAAAGCTCTTGCTGGTCCTCATCTCCCACTAGTAACCTCTCAAACGAACCACAAACACTTGGGCTCTGAACTTGTTTAGGCTACTAAAACTTCCAACGTACACAGCCTCTCCTGCTCAATCTGGCCAGAGCTCAACACCGAAATTGCGAACGTCCAGCGATTGCTCCTACACTAAAGGTGCCAGCCCTGAAAGCTCTTGCTGCTCCTCATCTCCCACTGGTAACCTCTCAAACTAGCCACAAACACTTGCGCTCTGAACTTGTTTAGACACTCAAAGGTCCAGATGTATCATCGCTTCCTCTCGCTAATTCACGTCAGAGCTCAACACTGAAATTGCGAACGTCCAGCGATTGCTCCTACACTAAAGGTGCCAGCCCTGAAAGCTCTTGCTGGTCCTCATCTCCCACTGGTAACCTCTCAAACGAACCACAAACACTTGGCCTCTGAACTTGTTTAGACACTCAAAGGTCCAGACGTATCATCGCTTCCTTTCGCTAATTCACGTCAGAGCTCAACACCGAAATTGCGAATGTCCAGCGATTGCTCCTACACTAAAGGTGCCAGGCCTGAAAGCTCTTGCTGGTCCTCATCTCCCACTGGTAACCTCTCAAACGAACCACAAACACTTGGGCTCTGAACTTGTTTAGACACTCAAGGGTCCAGACGTATCATCGCTTCCTCTCGCTAATTCACGTCAGAGCTCAACACCGAAATTGCAAACGTCCAGCGATTGCTCCTACACTAAAGGTGCCAGCCCTGAAAGCTCTTGCTGGTCCTCATCTCCCACTGGTAACCTCTCAAACGAACCACAAACACTTGGGCTCTGAACTTGTTTAGGCTACTAAAACTTCCAACGTACACTGCCTCTCCTGCTCAATCTGGCCAAAGCTCAACACCGAAATTGCGAACATCCAGCGATTGCTCCTACACTAAAGGTGCCAGCCCTGAAAGCTCTTGCTGGTCCTCATCTCCCACTGGTAACCTCTCAAACGAACCACAAACACTTGGCCTCTGAACTTGTTTAGACACTCAAAGGTCCAGACGTATCATCGCTTCCTTTCGCTAATTCACGTCAGAGCTCAACATCGAATTTGCGAATGTCCAGCGATTGCTCCTACACTAAAGGTGCCAGGCCTGAAAGCTCTTGCTGGTCCTCATCTCCCACTGGTAACCTCTCAAACGAACCACAAACACTTGGGCTCTGAACTTGTTTAGACACTCAAGGGTCCAGACGTATCATCGCTTCCTCTCGCTAATTCACGTCAGAGCTCAACACCGAAATTGCAAACGTCCAGCGATTGCTCCTACACTAAAGGTGCCAGCCCTGAAAGCTCTTGCTGGTCCTCATCTCCCACTGGTAACCTCTCAAACGAACCACAAACACTTGGGCTCTGAACTTGTTTAGGCTACTAAAACTTCCAACGTACACTGCCTCTCCTGCTCAATCTGGCCAAAGCTCAACACCGAAATTGCGAACATCCAGCGATTGCTCCTACACTAAAGGTGCCAGCCCTGAAAGCTCTTGCTGGTCCTCATCTCCCACTGGTAACCTCTCAAACGAACCACAAACACTTGGCCTCTGAACTTGTTTAGACACTCAAAGGTCCAGACGTATCATCGCTTCCTTTCGTTAATTCACGTCAGAGCTCAACACCGAAATTGCGAACGTCCAGCGATTGCTCCTACACTAAAGGTACCAGCCCTGAAAGCTGTTGCTGGTCCTCATCTCCCACTGGTAACCTCTCAAACAAACCACAAACACTTGGGCTCTGAACTTGTTTAGGCTACTAAAACTTCCAACGTACACAGCCTCTCCTGCTCAATCTGGCCACAGCTCAACACCGAAATTGCGAACGTCCAGCGATTGCTCCTACACTAAAGGTGCCAGCCCTGAAAGCTCTTGCTGGTCCTCATCTCCCACTGGTAACCTCTCAAACGAACCACAAACACTTGGGCTCTGAACTTGTTTAGGCTACTAAAATTTCCAACGTACACTGCCTCTCCTGATCAACTGGCCAGAGCTCAACACCGAAATTGTGAACGTCAAGCGATTGCTCCTACACTAAAGGTGCCAGCCCTGAAAGCTCTTGCTGGTCCTCATCTCCCACTGGTAACCTCTCAAACGAACCACAAACACTTGGGCTCTGAACTTGTTTAGACACTCAAAGGTCCAGACGTATCATCGCTTCCTTTCGCTAATTCACGTCAGAGCTCAACACCGAAATTGCGAATGTCCAGCGATTGCTCCTACACTAAAGGTGCCAGCCCTGAAAGCTCTTGCTGGTCCTCATCTCCCACTGGTAACCTCTCAAACGAACCACAAACACTTGGCCTCTGAACTTGTTTAGGCTACTAAAACTTCCAACGTACACAGCCTCTCCTGCTCAATCTGGCCAGAGCTCAACACCGAAATTGCGAACGTCCAGCGATTGCTCCTACACTAAAGGTGCCAGCCCTGAAAGCTCTTGCTGGTCCTCATCTCCCACTGGTAACCTCTCAAACTAGCCACAAACACTTGGCCTCTGAACTTGTTTAGACACTCAAAGGTCCAGACGTATCATCGCTTCCTTTCGCTAATTCACGTCAGAGCTCAACACTGAAATTGCGAACGTCCAGCGATTGCTCCTACACTAAAGGTGCCAGCCCTGAAAGCTCTTGCTGGTCCTCATCTCCCACTGGTAACCTCTCAAACGAACCACAAACACTTGGCCTCTGAACTTGTTTAGACACTCAAAGGTCCAGACGTATCATCGCTTCCTTTCGCTAATTCACGTCAGAGCTCAACACCGAAATTGCGAACGTCCAGCGATTGCTCCTACACTAAAGGTGCCAGCCCTGAAAGCTCTTGCTGGTCCTCATCTCCCACTGGTAACCTCTCAAACGAACCACAAACACTTGGGCTCTGAACTTGTTTAGACACTCAAGGGTCCAGACGTATCATCGCTTCCTTTCGCTAATTCACGTCAGAGCTCAACACCGAAATTGCAAACGTCCAGCGATTGCTCCTACACTAAAGGTGCCAGCCCTGAAAGCTCTTGCTGGTCCTCATCTCCCACTGGTAACCTGTCAAACGAACCACAAACACTTGGGCTCTGAACTTGTTTAGGCTACTAAAACTTCCAACGTACACAGCCTCTCCTGCTCAATCTGGCCAGAGCTCAACACCGAAATTGCGAACATCCAGCGATTGCTCCTACACTAAAGGTGCCAGCCCTGAAAGCTCTTGCTGGTCCTCATCTCCCACTGGTAACCTCTCAAACGAACCACAAACACTTGGGCTCTGAACTTGTTTAGGCTACTAAAACGTCCAACGTACACAGCCTCTCCTGCTCAATCTGGCCAGAGCTCAACACCGAAATTGCGAACGTCCAGCGATTGCTCCTACACTAAAGGTGCCAGCCCTGAAAGCTATTGCTGGTCCTCATCTCCCACTGATAACCTCTCAAACTAGCCACAAACACTTGGGCTCTGAACTTGTTTAGACACTCAAAGGTCCAGACGTATCATCGCTTCCTCTCGCTAATTCACGTCAGAGCTCAACACCGAAATTGCGAACGTCCAGCGGTTGCTCCTACACTAAAGGTGCCAGCCCTGAAAGCTCTTGCTGCTCCTCATCTCCCACTGGTAACCTCTCAAACGAACCACAAACACTTGGGCTCTGAACTTGTTTAGACACTCAAAGGTCCAGACGTATCATCGCTTCCTCTCGCTAATTCACGTCAGAGCTCAACACCGAAATTGCGAACGTCCAGCGATTGCTCCTACACTAAAGGTGCCAGCCCTGAAAGCTCTTGCTGGTCCTCATCTCCCACTGGTAACCTCTCAAACGAACCACAAACACTTGGGCTCTGAACTTGTTTAGACACTCAAAGGTCCAGACGTATCATCGCTTCCTTTCGCTAATTCACGTCAGAGCTCAACACCGAAATTGCGAACGTCCAGCGATTGCACCTACACTAAAGGTGCCAGCCCTGAAAGCTCTTGCTGCTCCTCATCTCCCACTGGTAACCTCTCAAACGAACCACAAACACTTGGGCTCTGAACTTGTTTAGGCTACTAAAACTTCCAACGTACACAGCCTCTCCTGCTCAATCTGGCCAGAGCTCAATACCGAAATTGCGAACGTCCAGCGATTGCTCCTACAGTAAAGGTGCCAGCCCTGAAAGCTCTTGCTGGTCCTCATCTCCCACTGGTAACCTCTCAAACGAACCACAAACACTTGGGCTCTGAACTTGTTTAGGCTACTAAAATTTCCAACGTACACTGCCTCTCCCACTCAATCTGGCCAGAGCTCAACACCGAAATTGTGAACGTCCAGCGATTGCTCCTACACTAAAGGTGCCAGCCCTGAAAGCTCTTGCTGGTCCTCATCTCCCACTGGTAACCTCTCAAACGAACCACAAACACTTGGGCTCTGAACTTGTTTAGGCTACTAAAACTTCCAACGTACACAGCCTCTCCTGCTCAATCTGGCCAGAGCTCAACACCGAAATTGCGAACGTCCAGCGATTGCTCCTACGCTAAAGGTGCCAGCCCTGAAAGCTCTTGCTGGTCCTCATCTCCCACTGGTAACCTCTCAAACGAACCACAAACACTTGGGCTCTGAACTTGTTTAGGCTACTAAAATTTCCAACGTACACAGCCTCTCCTGCTCAGTCTGGCCAGAGCTCAACACCGAAATTGCGAACGTCAAGCGATTGCTCCTACACTAAAGGTGCCAGCCCTGAAAGCTCTTGCTGGTCCTCATCTCCCACTGGTAACCTCTCAAACGAACCACAAACACTTGGGCTCTGAACTTGTTTAGACACTCAAAGGTCCAGACGTATCATCGCTTCCTTTCGGTAATTCACGTCAGAGCTCAACACCGAAATTGCGAACGTCCAGCGATTGCTCCTACAGTAAAGGTGCCAGCCCTGAAAGCTCTTGCTGGTCCTCATCTCCCACTGGTAACCTCTCAAACGAACCACAAACACTTGGGCTCTGAACTTGTTTAGGCTACTAAAACTTCCAACGTACACAGCCTCTCCTGCTCAATCTGGCCAGAGCTCAACACCGAAATTGCGAACGTCCAGCGATTGCTCCTACACTAAAGGTGCCAGCCCTGAAAGCTCTTGCTGGTCCTCATCTCCCACTGGTAACCTCTCAAACTAGCCACAAACACTTGGCCTCTGAACTTGTTTAGACACTCAAAGGTCCAGACGTATCATCGCTTCCTTTCGCTAATTCACGTCAGAGCTCAACACCGAAATTGCGAACGTCCAGCGATTGCTCCTACACTAAAGGTGCCAGCCCTGAAAGCTCTTGCTGGTCCTCATCTCCCACTGGTAACCTCTCAAACGAACCACAAACACTTGGGCTCTGAACTTGTTTAGACACTCAAGGGTCCAGACGTATCATCGCTTCCTTTCGCTAATTCACGTCAGAGCTCAACACCGAAATTGCAAACGTCCAGCGATTGCTCCTACACTAAAGGTGCCAGCCCTGAAAGCTCTTGCTGGTCCTCATCTCCCACTGGTAACCTGTCAAACGAACCACAAACACTTGGGCTCTGAACTTGTTTAGGCTACTAAAACTTCCAACGTACACAGCCTCTCCTGCTCAATCTGGCCAGAGCTCAACACCGAAATTGCGAACATCCAGCGATTGCTCCTACACTAAAGGTGCCAGCCCTGAAAGCTCTTGCTGGTCCTCATCTCCCACTGGTAACCTCTCAAACGAACCACAAACACTTGGGCTCTGAACTTGTTTAGACACTCAAAGGTCCAGACGTATCATCGCTTCCTTTCGCTAATTCACGTCAGAGCTCAACACCGAAACTGTGAACGACCAGCGATTGCTCCTACACTAAAGGTGCCAGCCCTGAAAGCTCTTGCTGGTCCTCATCTCCTACTGGTAACCTCTCAAACGAACCACAAACACTTGGGCTCTGAACTTGTTTAGGCTACTAAAACGTCCAACGTACACAGCCTCTCCTGCTCAATCTGGCCAGAGCTCAACACCGAAATTGCGAACGTCCAGCGATTGCTCCTACACTAAAGGTGCCAGCCCTGAAAGCTATTGCTGGTCCTCATCTCCCCCTGGTAACCTCTCAAACGAACCACAAACACTTGGCCTCTGAACTTGTTTAGACACTCAAAGGTCCAGACGTATCATCGCTTCCTCTCGCTAATTCACGTCAGAGCTCAACACCGAAATTGCGAACGTCCAGCGATTGCTCCTACACTAAAGGTGCCAGCCCTGAAAGCTCTTGCTGGTCCTCATCTCCCCCTGGTAACCTCTCAAACGAACCACAAACACTTGGGCTCTGAACTTGTTTAGACACTCAAAGGTCCAGACGTATCATCGCTTCCTTTCGCTAATTCACGTCAGAGCTCAACACCGAAATTGCGAACGTCCAGCGATTGCTCCTACACTAAAGGTGCCAGCCCTGAAAGCTCTTGCTGCTCCTCATCTCCCACTGGTAACCTCTCAAACGAACCACAAACACTTGGGCTCTGAACTTGTTTAGGCTACTAAAACTTCCAACGTACACAGCCTCTCCTGCTCAATCTGGCCAGAGCTCAATACCGAAATTGCGAACGTCCAGCGATTGCTCCTACAGTAAAGGTGCCAGCCCTGAAAGCTCTTGCTGGTCCTCATCTCCCACTGGTAACCTCTCAAACGAACCACAAACACTTGGGCTCTGAACTTGTTTAGGCTACTAAAATTTCCAACGTACACTGCCTCTCCCACTCAATCTGGCCAGAGCTCAACACCGAAATTGTGAACGTCCAGCGATTGCTCCTACACTAAAGGTGCCAGCCCTGAAAGCTCTTGCTGGTCCTCATCTCCCACTGGTAACCTCTCAAACGAACCACAAACACTTGGGCTCTGAACTTGTTTAGGCTACTAAAACTTCCAACGTACACAGCCTCTCCTGCTCAATCTGGCCAGAGCTCAACACCGAAATTGCGAACGTCCAGCGATTGCTCCTACGCTAAAGGTGCCAGCCCTGAAAGCTCTTGCTGGTCCTCATCTCCCACTGGTAACCTCTCAAACGAACCACAAACACTTGGGCTCTGAACTTGTTTAGGCTACTAAAATTTCCAACGTACACAGCCTCTCCTGCTCAATCTGGCCAGAGCTCAACACCGAAATTGCGAACGTCAAGCGATTGCTCCTACACTAAAGGTGCCAGCCCTGAAAGCTCTTGCTGGTCCTCATCTCCCACTGGTAACCTCTCAAACGAACCACAAACACTTGGGCTCTGAACTTGTTTAGACACTCAAAGGTCCAGACGTATCATCGCTTCCTTTCGGTAATTCACGTCAGAGCTCAACACCGAAATTGCGAACGTCCAGCGATTGCTCCTACACTAAAGGTGCCAGCCCTGAAAGCTCTTGCTGGTCCTCATCTCCCACTGGTAACCTCTCAAACGAACCACAAACACTTAGGCTCTGAACTTGTTTAGGCTACTAAAACTTCCAACGTACACAGCCTCTCCTGCTCAATCTGGCCAGAGCTCAACACCGAAATTGCGAACGTCCAGCGATTGCTCCTACACTAAAGGTGCCAGCCCTGAAAGCTCTTGCTGGTCCTCATCTCCCACTGGTAACCTCTCAAACTAGCCACAAACACTTGGCCTCTGAACTTGTTTAGACACTCA
The DNA here is from genome assembly GCF_030936135.1 of Gavia stellata. Lineage (NCBI taxonomy): Eukaryota > Metazoa > Chordata > Aves > Gaviiformes > Gaviidae > Gavia > Gavia stellata. The sequence continues at coordinate 44,533 of NW_026776968.1, forward strand.
AAGGTCCAGACGTATCATCGCTTCCTCTCGCTAATTCACGTCAGAGCTCAACACTGAAATTGCGAACGTCCAGCGATTGCTCCTACACTAAAGGTGCCAGCCCTGAAAGCTCTTGCTGGTCCTCATCTCCCACTGGTAACCTCTCAAACGAACCACAAACACTTGGGCTCTGAACTTGTTTAGACACTCAAAGGTCCAGACGTATCATCGCTTCCTTTCGCTAATTCACGTCAGAGCTCAACACCGAAATTGCGAACGTCCAGCGATTGCTCCTACACTAAAGGTGCCAGCCCTGAAAGCTCTTGCTGCTCCTCATCTCCCACTGGTAACCTCTCAAACGAACCACAAACACTTGGGCTCTGAACTTGTTTAGGCTACTAAAACTTCCAACGTACACAGCCTCTCCTGCTCAATCTGGCCAGAGCTCAACACCGAAATTGTGAACGTCCAGCGATTGCTCCTACACTAAAGGTGCCAGCCCTGAAAGCTCTTGCTGGTCCTCATCTCCCACTGGTAACCTCTCAAACGAACCACAAACACTTGGGCTCTGAACTTGTTTAGGCTACTAAAACTTCCAACGTACACAGCCTCTCCTGCTCAATCTGGCCAGAGCTCAACACCGAAATTGCGAACGTCCAGCGATTGCTCCTACGCTAAAGGTGCCAGCCCTGAAAGCTCTTGCTGGTCCTCATCTCCCACTGGTAACCTCTCAAACGAACCACAAACACTTGGGCTCTGAACTTGTTTAGGCTACTAAAATTTCCAACGTACACAGCCTCTCCTGCTCAATCTGGCCAGAGCTCAACACCGAAATTGCGAACGTCAAGCGATTGCTCCTACACTAAAGGTGCCAGCCCTGAAAGCTCTTGCTGGTCCTCATCTCCCACTGGTAACCTCTCAAACGAACCACAAACACTTGGGCTCTGAACTTGTTTAGACACTCAAAGGTCCAGACGTATCATCGCTTCCTTTCGGTAATTCACGTCAGAGCTCAACACCGAAATTGCGAACGTCCAGCGATTGCTCCTACAGTAAAGGTGCCAGCCCTGAAAGCTCTTGCTGGTCCTCATCTCCCACTGGTAACCTCTCAAACGAACCACAAACACTTGGGCTCTGAACTTGTTTAGGCTACTAAAACTTCCAACGTACACAGCCTCTCCTGCTCAATCTGGCCAGAGCTCAACACCGAAATTGCGAACGTCCAGCGATTGCTCCTACACTAAAGGTGCCAGCCCTGAAAGCTCTTGCTGGTCCTCATCTCCCACTGGTAACCTCTCAAACTAGCCACAAACACTTGGCCTCTGAACTTGTTTAGACACTCAAAGGTCCAGACGTATCATCGCTTCCTTTCGCTAATTCACGTCAGAGCTCAACACCGAAATTGCGAACGTCCAGCGATTGCTCCTACACTAAAGGTGCCAGCCCTGAAAGCTCTTGCTGGTCCTCATCTCCCACTGGTAACCTCTCAAACGAACCACAAACACTTGGGCTCTGAACTTGTTTAGACACTCAAGGGTCCAGACGTATCATCGCTTCCTTTCGCTAATTCACGTCAGAGCTCAACACCGAAATTGCAAACGTCCAGCGATTGCTCCTACACTAAAGGTGCCAGCCCTGAAAGCTCTTGCTGGTCCTCATCTCCCACTGGTAACCTGTCAAACGAACCACAAACACTTGGGCTCTGAACTTGTTTAGGCTACTAAAACTTCCAACGTACACAGCCTCTCCTGCTCAATCTGGCCAGAGCTCAACACCGAAATTGCGAACATCCAGCGATTGCTCCTACACTAAAGGTGCCAGCCCTGAAAGCTCTTGCTGGTCCTCATCTCCCACTGGTAACCTCTCAAACGAACCACAAACACTTGGGCTCTGAACTTGTTTAGACACTCAAAGGTCCAGACGTATCATCGCTTCCTTTCGCTAATTCACGTCAGAGCTCAACACCGAAACTGTGAACGACCAGCGATTGCTCCTACACTAAAGGTGCCAGCCCTGAAAGCTCTTGCTGGTCCTCATCTCCCACTGGTAACCTCTCAAACGAACCACAAACACTTGGGCTCTGAACTTGTTTAGGCTACTAAAACGTCCAACGTACACAGCCTCTCCTGCTCAATCTGGCCAGAGCTCAACACCGAAATTGCGAACGTCCAGCGATTGCTCCTACACTAAAGGTGCCAGCCCTGAAAGCTATTGCTGGTCCTCATCTCCCACTGATAACCTCTCAAACTAGCCACAAACACTTGGGCTCTGAACTTGTTTAGACACTCAAAGGTCCAGACGTATCATCGCTTCCTCTCGCTAATTCACGTCAGAGCTCAACACCGAAATTGCGAACGTCCAGCGGTTGCTCCTACACTAAAGGTGCCAGCCCTGAAAGCTCTTGCTGCTCCTCATCTCCCACTGGTAACCTCTCAAACGAACCACAAACACTTGGGCTCTGAACTTGTTTAGACACTCAAAGGTCCAGACGTATCATCGCTTCCTCTCGCTAATTCACGTCAGAGCTCAACACCGAAATTGCGAACGTCCAGCGATTGCTCCTACACTAAAGGTGCCAGCCCTGAAAGCTCTTGCTGGTCCTCATCTCCCCCTGGTAACCTCTCAAACGAACCACAAACACTTGGGCTCTGAACTTGTTTAGACACTCAAAGGTCCAGACGTATCATCGCTTCCTTTCGCTAATTCACGTCAGAGCTCAACACCGAAATTGCGAACGTCCAGCGATTGCTCCTACACTAAAGGTGCCAGCCCTGAAAGCTCTTGCTGCTCCTCATCTCCCACTGGTAACCTCTCAAACGAACCACAAACACTTGGGCTCTGAACTTGTTTAGGCTACTAAAACTTCCAACGTACACAGCCTCTCCTGCTCAATCTGGCCAGAGCTCAATACCGAAATTGCGAACGTCCAGCGATTGCTCCTACAGTAAAGGTGCCAGCCCTGAAAGCTCTTGCTGGTCCTCATCTCCCACTGGTAACCTCTCAAACGAACCACAAACACTTGGGCTCTGAACTTGTTTAGGCTACTAAAATTCCAACGTACACTGCCTCTCCCACTCAATCTGGCCAGAGCTCAACACCGAAATTGTGAACGTCCAGCGATTGCTCCTACACTAAAGGTGCCAGCCCTGAAAGCTCTTGCTGGTCCTCATCTCCCACTGGTAACCTCTCAAACGAACCACAAACACTTGGGCTCTGAACTTGTTTAGGCTACTAAAACTTCCAACGTACACAGCCTCTCCTGCTCAATCTGGCCAGAGCTCAACACCGAAATTGCGAACGTCCAGCGATTGCTCCTACGCTAAAGGTGCCAGCCCTGAAAGCTCTTGCTGGTCCTCATCTCCCACTGGTAACCTCTCAAACGAACCACAAACACTTGGGCTCTGAACTTGTTTAGGCTACTAAAATTTCCAACGTACACAGCCTCTCCTGCTCAATCTGGCCAGAGCTCAACACCGAAATTGCGAACGTCAAGCGATTGCTCCTACACTAAAGGTGCCAGCCCTGAAAGCTCTTGCTGGTCCTCATCTCCCACTGGTAACCTCTCAAACGAACCACAAACACTTGGGCTCTGAACTTGTTTAGACACTCAAAGGTCCAGACGTATCATCGCTTCCTTTCGGTAATTCACGTCAGAGCTCAACACCGAAATTGCGAACGTCCAGCGATTGCTCCTACAGTAAAGGTGCCAGCCCTGAAAGCTCTTGCTGGTCCTCATCTCCCACTGGTAACCTCTCAAACGAACCACAAACACTTGGGCTCTGAACTTGTTTAGGCTACTAAAACTTCCAACGTACACAGCCTCTCCTGCTCAATCTGGCCAGAGCTCAACACCGAAATTGCGAACGTCCAGCGATTGCTCCTACACTAAAGGTGCCAGCCCTGAAAGCTCTTGCTGGTCCTCATCTCCCCCCACTGGTAACCTCTCAAACTAGCCACAAACACTTGGCCTCTGAACTTGTTTAGACACTCAAAGGTCCAGACGTATCATCGCTTCCTCTCGCTAATTCACGTCAGAGCTCAACACTGAAATTGCGAACGTCCAGCGATTGCTCCTACACTAAAGGTGCCAGCCCTGAAAGCTCTTGCTGGTCCTCATCTCCCACTGGTAACCTCTCAAACGAACCACAAACACTTGGCCTCTGAACTTGTTTAGACACTCAAAGGTCCAGACGTATCATCGCTTCCTTTCGCTAATTCACGTCAGAGCTCAACACCGAAATTGCGAACGTCCAGCGATTGCTCCTACACTAAAGGTGCCAGCCCTGAAAGCTCTTGCTGGTCCTCATCTCCCACTGGTAACCTCTCAAACGAACCACAAACACTTGGGCTCTGAACTTGTTTAGACACTCAAGGGTCCAGACGTATCATCGCTTCCTTTCGCTAATTCACGTCAGAGCTCAACACCGAAATTGCGAACGTCCAGCGATTGCTCCTACACTAAAGGTGCCAGCCCTGAAAGCTCTTGCTGGTCCTCATCTCCTGAACCTCTCAAACGAACCACAAACACTTGGGCTCTGAACTTGTTTAGACACTCAAGGTCCAGACGTATCATCGCTTCCTTTCGCTAATTCACGTCAGAGCTCAACACCGAAATTGCAAACGTCCAGCGATTGCTCCTACACTAAAGGTGCCAGCCCTGAAAGCTCTTGCTGGTCCTCATCTCCCACTGGTAACCTCTCAAACGAACCACAAACACTTGGGCTCTGAACTTGTTTAGGCTACTAAAACTTCAACGTACACAGCCTCTCCTGCTCAATCTGGCCAGAGCTCAACACCGAAATTGCGAACATCCAGCGATTGCTCCTACACTAAAGGTGCCAGCCCTGAAAGCTCTTGCTGGTCCTCATCTCCCACTGGTAACCTCTCAAACGAACCACAAACACTTGGGCTCTGAACTTGTTTAGACACTCAAAGGTCCAGACGTATCATCGCTTCCTTTCGCTAATTCACGTCAGAGCTCAACACCGAAACTGTGAACGACCAGCGATTGCTCCTACACTAAAGGTGCCAGCCCTGAAGCTCTTGCTGGTCCTCATCTCCCACTGGTAACCTCTCAAACGAACCACAAACACTTGGGCTCTGAACTTGTTTAGGCTACTAAAACTTCCAACGTACACAGCCTCTCCTGCTCAATCTGGCCAGAGCTCAACACCGAAATTGCGAACGTCCAGCGATTGCTCCTACGCTAAAGGTGCCAGCCCTGAAAACTCTTGCTGGTCCTCATCTCCCACTGGTAACCTCTCAAACGAACCACAAACACTTGGCTCTGAACTTGTTTAGGCTACTAAAATTTCCAACGTACACTGCCTCTCCTGCTCAACTGGCCAGAGCTCAACACCGAAATTGTGAACGTCAAGCGATTGCTCCTACACTAAAGGTGCCAGCCCTGAAAGCTCTTGCTGGTCCTCATCTCCCACTGGTAACCTCTCAAACGAACCACAAACACTTGGGCTCTGAACTTGTTTAGGCTACTAAAACGTCCAACGTACACAGCCTCTCCTGCTCAATCTGGCCAGAGCTCAACACTGAAATTGCGAACGTCCAGCGATTGCTCCTACACTAAAGGTGCCAGCCCTGAAAGCTCTTGCTGGTCCTCATCTCCCACTGATAACCTCTCAAAGTAGCCACAAACACTTGGGCTCTGAACTTGTTTAGACACTCAAAGGTCCAGACGTATCATCGCTTCCTCTCGCTAATTCACGTCAGAGCTCAACACCGAAATTGTGAACGTCCAGCGATTGCTCCTACAGTAAAGGTGCCAGCCCTGAAAGCTCTTGCTGGTCCTCATCTCCCACTGGTAACCTCTCAAATGAACCACAAACACTTGGGCTCTGAACTTGTTTAGACACTCAAAGGTCCAGAGGTATCATCGCTTCCTCTCGCTAATTCACGTCAGAGCTCAACACCGAAATTGCGAACGTCCAGCGATTGCTCCTACACTAAAGGTGCCAGCCCTGAAAGCTCTTGCTGGTCCTCATCTCCCCCTGGTAACCTCTCAAACGAACCACAAACACTTGGGCTCTGAACTTGTTTAGACACTCAAAGGTCCAGACGTATCATCGCTTCCTCTCGCTAATTCACGTCAGAGCTCAACACCGAAATTGCGAACGTCCAGCGATTGCTCCTACACTAAAGGTGCCAGCCCTGAAAGCTCTTGCTGCTCCTCATCTCCCACTGGTAACCTCTCAAACGAACCACAAACACTTGGGCTCTGAACTTGTTTAGGCTACTAAAACTTCCAACGTACACAGCCTCTCCTGCTCAATCTGGCCAGAGCTCAATACCGAAATTGCGAACGTCCAGCGATTGCTCCTACACTAAAGGTGCCAGCCCTGAAAGCTCTTGCTGGTCCTCATCTCCCACTGGTAACCTCTCAAACAAACCACAAACACTTGGGCTCTGAACTTGTTTAGGCTACTAAAACTTGCAACGTACACTGCCTCTCCTGCTCAACTGGCCAGATCTCAACATCGAAATTGCGAACGTCCAGCGATTGCTCCTACACTAAAGGTGCCAGCCCTGAAAGCTCTTGCTGCTCCTCATCTCCCACTGGTAACCTCTCAAACGAACCACAAACACTTGGGCTCTGAACTTGTTTAGGCTACTAAAATTTCCAACGTACACTGCCTCTCCTGATCAACTGGCCAGAGCTCAACACCGAAACTGTGAACGTCAAGCGATTGCTCCTACACTAAAGGTGCCAGCCCTGAAAGCTCTTGCTGGTCCTCATCTCCCACTGGTAACCTCTCAAACGAACCACAAACACTTGGGCTCTGAACTTGTTTAGACACTCAAAGGTCCAGACGTATCATCGCTTCCTTTCGGTAATTCACGTCAGAGCTCAACACAGAAATTACGAACGTCCAGCAATTGCTCCTACACTAAAGGTGCCAGCCCTGAAAGCTCTTGCTGGTCCTCATCTCCACTGGTAACCTCTCAAACGAACCACAAACACTTGGGCTCTGAACTTGTTTAGGCTACTAAAACTTCCAACGTACACAGCCTCTCCTGCTCAATCTGGCCAGAGCTCAACACCGAAATTGCGAACGTCCAGCGATTGCTCCTACACTAAAGGTGCCAGCCCTGAAAGCTCTTGCTGGTCCTCATCTCCCACTGGTAACCTCTCAAACTAGCCACAAACACTTGGCCTCTGAACTTGTTTAGACACTCAAAGGTCCAGACGTATCATCGCTTCCTCTCGCTAATTCACGTCAGAGCTCAACACTGAAATTGCGAACGTCCAGCGATTGCTCCTACACTAAAGGTGCCAGCCCTGAAAGCTCTTGCTGGTCCTCATCTCCCACTGGTAACCTCTCAAACGAACCACAAACACTTGGCCTCTGAACTTGTTTAGACACTCAAAGGTCCAGACGTATCATCGCTTCCTTTCGCTAATTCACGTCAGAGCTCAACACCGAAATTGCGAACGTCCAGCGATTGCTCCTACACTAAAGGTGCCAGCCCTGAAAGCTCTTGATCCCACTGGTAACCTCTCAAACGAACCACAAACACTTGGGCTCTGAACTTGTTTAGACACTCAAAGGTCCAGACGTATCATCGCTTCCTTTCGGTAATTCACGTCAGAGCTCAACACCGAAATTGCGAACGTCCAGCGATTGCTCCTACACTAAAGGTGCCAGCCCTGAAAGCTCTTGCTGGTCCTCATCTCCCACTGGTAACCTCTCAAACGAACCACAAACACTTGGGCTCTGAACTTGTTTAGACACTCAATGGTCCAGACATATCATCGCTTCCTTTCGCTAATTCACGTCAGAGCTCAACACCGAAACTGTGAACGAAAAGCGATTGCTCCTACACTAAAGGTGCCAGCCCTGAAAGCTCTTGCTGGTCCTCATCTCCACTGGTAACCTCTCAAACGAACCACAAACACTTGGGCTCTGAACTTGTTTAGGCTACTAAAACTTCCAACGTACACAGCCTCTCCTGCTCAATCTGGCCAGAGCTCAACACCGAAATTGCGAACGTCCAGCGATTGCTCCTACGCTAAAGGTGCCAGCCCTGAAAACTCTTGCTGGTCCTCATCTCCCACTGGTAACCTCTCAAACGAACCACAAACACTTGGGCTCTGAACTTGTTTAGGCTACTAAAATTTCCAACGTACACTGCCTCTCCTGCTCAACTGGCCAGAGCTCAACACCGAAATTGTGAACGTCAAGCGATTGCTCCTACACTAAAGGTGCCAGCCCTGAAAGCTCTTGCTGGTCCTCATCTCCCACTGGTAACCTCTCAAACGAACCACAAACACTTGGGCTCTGAACTTGTTTAGGCTACTAAAACGTCCAACGTACACAGCCTCTCCTGCTCAATCTGGCCAGAGCTCAACACCGAAATTGCGAACGTCCAGCGATTGCTCCTACACTAAAGGTGCCAGCCCTGAAAGCTCTTGCTGGTCCTCATCTCCCACTGGTAACCTCTCAAACGAACCACAAACACTTGGGCTCTGAACTTGTTTAGACACTCAAAGGTCCAGACGTATCATCGCTTCCTTTCGCTAATTCACGTCAGAGCTCAACACCGAAATTGCGAACGTCCAGCGATTGCTCCTACACTAAAGGTGCCAGCCCTGAAAGCTCTTGCTGCTCCTCATCTCCCACTGGTAACCTCTCAAACGAACCACAAACACTTGGGCTCTGAACTTGTTTAGGCTACTAAAACTTCCAACGTACACAGCCTCTCCTGCTCAATCTGGCCAGAGCTCAATACCGAAATTGCGAACGTCAGCGATTGCTCCTACAGTAAAGGTGCAACCCTGAAAGCTCTTGCTGGTCCTCATCTCCCACTGGTAACCTCTCAAACGAACCACAAACACTTGGGCTCTGAAGTTGTTTAGGCTACTAAAATTTCCAACGTACACTGCCTCTCCCACTCAATCTGGCCAGAGCTCAACACCGAAATTGTGAACGTCCAGCGATTGCTCCTACACTAAAGGTGCCAGCCCTGAAAGCTCTTGCTGGTCCTCATCTCCCACTGGTAACCTCTCAAACGAACCACAAACACTTGGGCTCTGAACTTGTTAGACACTCAAAGGTCCAGACGTATCATTGCTTCCTTTCGGTAATTCACGTCAGAGCTCAACACTGAAATTGCGAACGTCCAGCGATTGCTCCTACACTAAAGGTGCCAGCCCTGAAAGCTCTTGCTGGTCCTCATCTCCAACTGGTAACCTCTCAAACGAACCACAAACACTTGGGCTCTGAACTTGTTTAGGCTACTAAAACTTGCAACGTACACTGCCTCTCCTGCTCAACTGGCCAGATCTCAACATCGAAATTGCGAACGTCCAGCGATTGCTCCTACACTAAAGGTGCCAGCCCTGAAAGCTCTTGCTGGTCCTCATCTCCCACTGGTACCTCTCAAACGAACCACAAACACTTGGGCTCTGAGCTTGTTTAGGCTACTAAAATTTCCAACGTACACTGCCTCTCCTGATCAACTGGCCAGAGTTCAACACCGAAATTGTGAACGTCAAGCGATTGCTCCTACACTAAAGGTGCCAGCCCTGAAAGCTCTTGCTGCTCCTCATCTCCCACTGGTAACCTCTCAAACGAACCATAAACACTTGGCCTCTGAACTTGTTTAGACACTCAAAGGTCCAGACGTATCATCGCTTCCTTTCGGTAATTCACGTCAGAGCTCAACACTGAAATTGCGAACGTCCAGCGATTGCTCCTACACTAAAGGTGCCAGCCCTGAAAGCTCTTGCTGCTCCTCATCTCCCACTGGTAACCTCTCAAACTAGCCACAAACACTTGGCCTCTGAACTTGTTTAGACACTCAAAGGTCCAGACGTATCATCGCTTCCTCTCGCTAATTCACGTCAGAGCTCAACACCGAAATTGCGAATGTCCAGCGTTTGCTTCTACAGTAAAGGTGCCAGCCCTGAAAGCTCTTGCTGGTCCTCATCTCCCACTGGTAACCTCTCAAACGAACCACAAACACTTGGCCTCTGAACTTGTTTAGGCTACTAAAACTTCCAACGTACACAGCCTCTCCTGCTCAATCTGGCCAGAGCTCAACACCGAAATTGCGAACGTCCAGCGATTGCTCCTACGCTAAAGGTGCCAGCCCTGAAAGCTCTTGCTGGTCCTCATCTCCCACTGGTAACCTCTCAAACGAACCACAAACACTTGAGCTCTGAACTTGTTTAGGCTACTAAAATTTCCACCGTACACTGCCTCTCCTGATCAACTGGCCAGAGCTCAACACCGAAATTGTGAACGTCCAGCGATTGCTCCTACACTAAAGGTGCCAGCCCTGAAAGCTCTTGCTGGTCCTCATCTCCCACTGGTAACCTCTCAAACGAACCACAAACACTTGGGCTCTGAACTTGTTTAGACACTCAAAGGTCCAGACGTATCATCGCTTCATTTCGGTATTTCACGTCAGAGCTCAACACTGAGATTGCGAACGTCCAGCGATTGCTCCTACACTAAAGGTGCCAGCCCTGAAAGCTCTTGCTGGTCCTCATCTCCCACTGGTAACCTCTCAAACGAACCACAAACACTTGGCCTCTGAACTTGTTTAGACACTCAAAGGTCCAGACGTATCATCGCTTCCTTTCGCTAATTCACGTCAGAGCTCAACACCGAAATTGCGAACGTCCAGCGATTGCTCCTACAGTAAAGGTGCCAGCCCTGAAAGCTCTTGCTGGTCCTCATCTCCCACTGGTAACCTCTCAAACGAACCACAAACACTTGGGCTCTGAACTTGTTTAGGCTACTAAAACTTCCAACGTACACAGCCTCTCCTGCTCAATCTTGCAACAGCTCAACACCGAAATTGCCAACGTCCAGCGATTGCTCCTACACTAAAGGTGCCAGCCCTGAAAGCTCTTGCTGGTCCTCATCTCCCACTGGTAACCTCTCAAACGAACCACAAACACTTGGGCTCTGAACTTGTTTAGACACTCAAAGGTCCAGACGTATCATCGCTTCCTCTCGCTAATTCACGTCAGAGCTAAACACCGAAATTGCGAACGTCCAGTGATTGCTCCTACACTAAAGGTGCCAGCCCTGAAAGCTCTTGCTGGTCCTCATCTCCCACTGGTAACTTCTCAAACGAACCACAAACACTTGGGCTCTGAACTTGTTTAGACACTCAAAGGTCCAGACGTATCATCGCTTCCTTTCGCTAATTCACGTCAGAGCTCAACACCGAAATTGCGAACGTCCAGCGATTGCTCCTACACTAAAGGTGCCAGCCCTGAAAGCTCTTGCTGGTCCTCATCTCCCACTGGTAACCTCTAAAACGAACCACAAACACTTGGGCTCTGAACTTGTTTAGACACTCAGGGGTCCAGACGTATCATCGCTTCCTTTCGCTAATTCACGTCAGAGCTCAACACCGAAATTGCAAACGTCAGCGATTGCTCCTACACTAAAGGTGCCAGCCCTGAAAGCTCTTGCTGCTCCTCATCTCCCACTGGTAACCTCTCAAACGAACCACAAACACTGGGCTCTGAACTTGTTTAGGCTACTAAAACTTCCAACGTACACAGCCTCTCCTGCTAAGTCTGGCCACAGCTCAACACCGAAATTGTGAACGACCAGCGATTGCTCCTACACTAAAGGTGCCAGCCCTGAAAGCTCTTGCTGGTCCTCATCTCCCACTGGTAACCTCTCAAACGAACCACAAACACTTGGGCTCTGAACTTGTTTAGACACTCAAAGGTCCAGACGTATCATCGCTTCCTTTCGCTAATTCACGTCACAGCTCAACACCGAAATTGCGAATGTCCAGCGATTGCTCCTACAGTAAAGGTGCCAGCCCTGAAAGCTCTTGCTGGTCCTCATCTCCCACTGGTAACCTCTCAAACGAACCACAAACACTTGGGCTCTGAACTTGTTTAGGCTACTAAAATTTCCAACGTACACTGCCTCTCCTGATCAACTGGCCAGAGATCAACACCGAAATTGTGAACGTCAAGCGATTGCTCCTACACTAAAGGTGCCAGCCCTGAAAGCTCTTGCTGGTCCTCATCTCCCACTGGTAACCTCTCAAACGAACCATAAACACTTGGCCTCTGAACTTGTTTAGACACTCAAAGGTCCAGACGTATCATCGCTTCCTCTCGCTAATTCACGTCAGAGCTCAACACCGAAATTGCGAATGTCCAGCGTTTGCTTCTACAGTAAAGGTGCCAGCCCTGAAAGCTCTTGCTGGTCCTCATCTCCCACTGGTAACCTCTCAAACGAACCACAAACACTTGGCCTCTGAACTTGTTTAGGCTACTAAAAAGTCCAACGTACACAGCCTCTCCTGCTCAAATCTGGCCAGAGCTCAACACCGAAATTGCGAACGTCCAGCGATTGCTCCTACGCTAAAGGTGCCAGCCCTGAAAGCTCTTGCTGGTCCTCATCTCCCACTGGTAACCTCTCAAACGAACCACAAACACTTGGGCTCTGAACTTGTTTAGGCTACTAAAATTTCCACCGTACACTGCCTCTCCTGCTCAACTGGCCAGATCCCAACACCGAAATTGTGAACGTCCAGCGATTGCTCCTACACTAAAGGTGCCAGCCCTGAAAGCTCTTGCTGGTCCTCATCTCCCACTGGTAACCTCTCAAACGAACCACAAACACTTGGGCTCTGAACTTGTTTAGACACTCAAAGATCCAGACGTATCATCGCTTCCCTTTTCGCTAATTCACGTCAGAGCTCAACACCGAAATTGTGAACGACCAGCGATTGCTCCTACAGTAAAGGTGCCAGCCCTGAAAGCTCTTGCTGGTCCTCATCTCCCACTGGTAACCTCTCAAACAAAACCACAAACACTTGGGCTCTGAACTTGTTTAGGCTACTAAAAACTTGCAACGTACACTGCCTCTCCTGCTAAGTCTGGCCACAGCTCAACACCGAACTTCCGAACGTCCAGCGATTGCTCCTACACTAAAGGTGCCAGCCCTGAAAGCTCTTGCTGGTCCTCATCTCCCACTGGTAACCTCTCAAAACGAACCACAAACACTTGGCCTCTGAACTTGTTTAGACACTCAAAGGTCCAGACGTATCATCGCTTCCTTTCGCTAATTCACGTCAGAGCTCAACACCGAAATTGTGAACGACCAGCGATTGCTCCTACACTAAAGGTGCCAGCCCTGAAAGCTCTTGCTGGTCCTCATCTCCCACTGGTAACCTCTCAAACGAACCACAAACACTTGGGCTCTGAACTTGTTTAGGCTACTAAAATTTCCAACGTACACTGCCTCTCCTGATCAACTGGCCAGAGTTCAACACCGAAATTGTGAACGTCAAGCGATTGCTCCTACACTAAAGGTGCCAGCCCTGAAAGCTCTTGCTGCTCCTCATCTCCCACTGGTAACCTCTCAAACGAACCATAAACACTTGGCCTCTGAACTTGTTTAAACACTCAAAGGTCCAGACGTATCATCGCTTCCTTTCGGTAATTCACGTCAGAGCTCAACACTGAAATTGCGAACGTCCAGCGATTGCTCCTACACTAAAGGTGCCAGCCCTGAAAGCTCTTGCTGGTCCTCATCTCCCACTGGTAACCTCTCAAACGAACCACAAACACTTGCCTCTGAACTTGTTTAGACACTCAAAGGTCCAGACGTATCATCGCTTCCTTTCGCTAATTCACGTCAGAGCTCAACACCGAAATTGCGAATGTCCAGCGATTGCTCCTACACTAAAGGTGCCAGCCCTGAAAGCTCTTGCTGGTCCTCATCTCCCACTGGTAACCTCTCAAACTAGCCACAAACACTTGGCCTCTGAACTTGTTTAGACACTCAAAGGTCCAGACGTATCATCGCTTCCTCTCGCTAATTCACGTCAGAGCTCAACACCGAAATTGCGAATGTCCAGCGTTTGCTTCTACAGTAAAGGTGCCAGCCCTGAAAGCTCTTGCTGGTCCTCATCTCCCACTGGTAACCTCTCAAACGAACCACAAACACTTGGGCTCTGAACTTGTTTAGGCTACTAAAACTTCCAACGTACACAGCCTCTCCTGCTCAATCTTGCAACAGCTCAACACCGAAATTGCCAACGTCCAGCGATTGCTCCTACACTAAAGGTGCCAGCCCTGAAAGCTCTTGCTGGTCCTCATCTCCCACTGGTAACCTCTCAAACTAGCCACAAACACTTGGCCTCTGAACTTGTTTAGACACTCAAAGGTCCAGACGTATCATCGCTTCCTCTCGCTAATTCACGTCAGAGCTAAACACCGAAATTGCGAACGTCCAGTGATTGCTCCTACACTAAAGGTGCCAGCCTGAAAGCTCTTGCTGGTCCTCATCTCCCACTGGTAACTTCTCAAACGAACCACAAACACTTGGGCTCTGAACTTGTTTAGACACTCAAAGGTCCAGACGTATCATCGCTTCCTTTCGCTAATTCACGTCAGAGCTCAACACCGAAATTGCGAACGTCCAGCGATTGCTCCTACACTAAAGGTGCCAGCCCTGAAAGCTCTTGCTGGTCCTCATCTCCCACTGGTAACCTCTAAAACGAACCACAAACACTTGGGCTCTGAACTTGTTTAGACACTCAAGGGTCCAGACGTATCATCGCTTCCTTTCGCTAATTCACGTCAGAGCTCAACACCGAAATTGCAAACGTCCAGCGATTGCTCCTACACTAAAGGTGCCAGCCCTGAAAGCTCTTGCTGGTCCTCATCTCCCACTGGTAACCTCTAAAACGAACCACAAACACTTGGGCTCTGAACTTGTTTAGGCTACTAAAACTTCCAACGTACACAGCCTCTCTTGCTAAGTCTGGCCACAGCTCAACACCGAAATTGTGAACGACCAGCGATTGCTCCTACACTAAAGGTGCCAGCCTGAAAGCTCTTGCTGGTCCTCATCTCCCACTGGTAACCTCTCAAACGAACCACAAACACTTGGCCTCTGAACTTGTTTAGACACTCAAAGGTCCAGACGTATCATCGCTTCCTTTCGCTAATTCACGTCACAGCTCAACACCGAAATTGCGAATGTCCAGCGATTGCTCCTACAGTAAAGGTGCCAGCCCTGAAAGCTCTTGCTGGTCCTCATCTCCCACTGGTAACCTCTCAAACGAACCACAAACACTTGGGCTCTGAACTTGTTTAGGCTACTAAAATTTCCAACGTACACTGCCTCTCCTGATCAACTGGCCAGAGCTCAACACCGAAATTGTGAACGTCAAGCGATTGCTCCTACACTAAAGGTGCCAGCCCTGAAAGCTCTTGCTGCTCCTCATCTCCCACTGGTAACCTCTCAAACGAACCATAAACACTTGGCCTCTGAACTTGTTTAGACACTCAAAGGTCCAGACGTATCATCGCTTCCTTTCGGTAATTCACGTCAGAGCTCAACACTGAAATTGCGAACGTCCAGCGATTGCTCCTACACTAAAGGTGCCAGCCCTGAAAGCTCTTGCTGGTCCTCATCTCCCACTGGTAACCTCTCAAACTAGCCACAAACACTTGGGCTCTGAACTTGTTTAGACACTCAAAGGTCCAGACGTATCATCGCTTCCTCTCGCTAATTCACGTCAGAGCTCAACACCGAAATTGCGAATGTCCAGCGTTTGCTTCTACAGTAAAGGTGCCAGCCCTGAAAGCTCTTGCTGGTCCTCATCTCCCACTGGTAACCTCTCAAACGAACCACAAACACTTGGGCTCTGAACTTGTTTAGGCTACTAAAACTTCCAACGTACACAGCCTCTCCTGCTCAATCTGGCCCAGAGCTCAACACCGAAATTGCGAACGTCCAGCGATTGCTCCTACGCTAAAGGTGCCAGCCCTGAAAGCTCTTGCTGGTCCTCATCTCCCACTGGTAACCTCTCAAACGAACCACAAACACTTGTGCTCTGAACTTGTTTAGGCTACTAAAATTTCCACCGTACACTGCCTCTCCTGCTCAACTGGCCAGATCTCAACACCGAAATTGTGAACGTCCAGCGATTGCTCCTACACTAAAGGTGCCAGCCCTGAAAGCTCTTGCTGGTCCTCATCTCCCACTGGTAACCTCTCAAACGAACCACAAACACTTGGCCTCTGAACTTGTTTAGACACTCAAAGGTCCAGACGTATCATCGCTTCCTTTCGCTAATTCACGTCAGAGCTCAACACCGAAATTGTGAACGACCAGCGATTGCTCCTACAATAAAGGTGCCAGCCCTGAAAGCTCTTGCTGGTCCTCATCTCCCACTGGTAACCTCTCAAACAAACCACAAACACTTGGGCTCTGAACTTGTTTAGGCTACTAAAACTTGCAACGTACACTGCCTCTCCTGCTAAGTCTGGCCACAGCTCAACACCGAAATTGCGAACGTCCAGCGATTGCTCCTACACTAAAGGTGCCAGCCCTGAAAGCTCTTGCTGGTCCTCATCTCCCACTGGTAACCTCTCAAACGAACCACAAACACTTGGCCTCTGAACTTGTTTAGACACTCAAAGGTCCAGACGTATCATCGCTTCCTTTCGCTAATTCACGTCAGAGCTCAACACCGAAATTGTGAACGACCAGCGATTGCTCCTACACTAAAGGTGCCAGCCCTGAAAGCTCTTGCTGGTCCTCATCTCCCACTGGTAACCTCTCAAACGAACCACAAACACTTGGGCTCTGAACTTGTTTAGGCTGACTAAAATTTCCAACGTACACTGCCTCTCCTGATCAACTGGCCAGAGTTCAACACCGAAATTGTGAACGTCAAGCGATTGCTCCTACACTAAAGGTGCCAGCCCTGAAAGCTCTTGCTGCTCCTCATCTCCACTGGTAACCTCTCAAACGAACCATAAACACTTGGGCTCTGAACTTGTTTAAACACTCAAAGGTCCAGACGTATCATCGCTTCCTTTCGGTAATTCACTTCAGAGCTCAACACTGAAATTGCGAACGTCCAGCGATTGCTCCTACACTAAAGTGCCAGCCCTGAAAGCTCTTGCTGGTCCTCATCTCCCACTGGTAACCTCTCAAACGAACCACAAACACTTGGGCTCTGAACTTGTTTAGACACTCAAAGGTCCAGACGTATCATCGCTTCCTTTCGCTAATTCACGTCAGAGCTCAACACCGAAATTGCGAATGTCCAGCGATTGCTCCTACACTAAAGGTGCCAGCCCTGAAAGCTCTTGCTGGTCCTCATCTCCCACTGGTAACCTCTCAAACTAGCCACAAACACTTGGCCTCTGAACTTGTTTAGACACTCAAAGGTCCAGACGTATCATCGCTTCCTCTCGCTAATTCACGTCAGAGCTCAACACCGAAATTGCGAATGTCCAGCGTTTGCTTCTACAGTAAAGGTGCCAGCCCTGAAAGCTCTTGCTGGTCCTCATCTCCCACTGGTAACCTCTCAAACGAACCACAAACACTTGGCCTCTGAACTTGTTTAGGCTACTAAAACGTCCAACGTACACAGCCTCTCCTGCTCAATCTGGCCAGAGCTCAACACCGAAATTGCGAACGTCCAGCGATTGCTCCTACGCTAAAGGTGCCAGCCCTGAAAGCTCTTGCTGCTCCTCATCTCCCACTGGTAACCTCTCAAACGAACCACAAACACTTGGCCTCTGACTTGTTTAGGCTACTAAAATTTCCACCGTACACTGCCTCTCCTGATCAACTGGCCAGAGCTCAACACCGAAATTGTGAACGTCCAGCGATTGCTCCTGCACTAAAGGTGCCAGCCCTGAAAGCTCTTGCTGGTCCTCATCTCCCACTGGTAACCTCTCAAACGAACCACAAACACTTGGGCTCTGAACTTGTTTAGACACTCAAAGGTCCAGACGTATCATCGCTTCATTTCGGTATTTCACGTCAGAGCTCAACACTGAAATTGCGAACGTCCAGCGATTGCTCCTACAGTAAAGGTGCCAGCCCTGAAAGCTCTTGCTGGTCCTCATCTCCCACTGGTAACCTCTCAAACGAACCACAAACACTTGGCCTCTGAACTTGTTTAGACACTCAAAGGTCCAGACGTATCATCGCTTCCTTTCGCTAATTCACGTCAGAGCTCAACACCGAAATTGCGAATGTCCAGCGATTGCTCCTACAGTAAAGGTGCCAGCCCTGAAAGCTCTTGCTGGTCCTCATCTCCACTGGTAACCTCTCAAACGAACCACAAACACTTGGGCTCTGAACTTGTTTAGGCTACTAAAACTTGCAACGTACACTGCCTCTCCTGCTAAGTCTGGCCACAGCTCAACACCGAACTTCCGAACGTCCAGCGATTGCTCCTACACTAAAGGTGCCAGCCCTGAAAGCTCTTGCTGGTCCTCATCTCCCACTGGTAACCTCTCAAACGAACCACAAACACTTGGGCTCTGAACTTGTTTAGGCTACTAAAATTTCCAACGTTACACTGCCTCTCCTGATCAACTGGCCAGAGCTCAACACCGAAATTGTGAACGTCAAGCGATTGCTCCTACACTAAAGGTGCCCAGCCCTGAAAGCTCTTGCTGCTCCTCATCTCCCACTGGTAACCTCTCAAACGAACCATAAACACTTGGCCTCTGAACTTGTTTAGACACTCAAAGGTCCAGACGTATCATCGCTTCCTTTCGGTAATTCACGTCAGAGCTCAACACTGAAATTGCGAACGTCCAGCGATTGCTCCTACACTAAAGGTGCCAGCCCTGAAAGCTCTTGCTGGTCCTCATCTCCCACTGGTAACCTCTCAAACTAGCCACAAACACTTGGGCTCTGAACTTGTTTAGACACTCAAAGGTCCAGAACGTATCATCGCTTCCTCTCGCTAATTCACGTCAGAGCTCAACACCGAAATTGCGAATGTCCAGCGTTTGCTTCTACAGTAAAGGTGCCAGCCCTGAAAGCTCTTGCTGGTCCTCATCTCCCACTGGTAACCTCTCAAACGAACCACAAACACTTGGCCTCTGAACTTGTTTAGGCTACTAAAACGTCCAACGTACACAGCCTCTCCTGCTCAATCTGGCCAGAGCTCAACACCGAAATTGCGAACGTCCAGCGATTGCTCCTACGCTAAAGGTGCCAGCCCTGAAAGCTCTTGCTGGTCCTCATCTCCCACTGGTAACCTCTCAAACGAACCACAAACACTTGGGCTCTGAACTTGTTTAGGCTACTAAAATTTCCACCGTACACTGCCTCTCCTGCTCAACTGGCCAGATCTCAACACCGAAATTGTGAACGTCCAGCGATTGCTCCTACACTAAAGGTGCCAGCCCTGAAAGCTCTTTGCTGGTCCTCATCTCCCACTGGTAACCTCTCAAACGAACCACAAACACTTGGGCTCTGAACTTGTTTAGACACTCAAAGGTCCAGACGTATCATCGCTTCCTTTCGCTAATTCACGTCAGAGCTCAACACCGAAATTGTGAACGACCAGCGATTGCTCCTACAATAAAGGTGCCAGCCCTGAAAGGTCTTGCTGGTCCTCATCTCCCACTGGTAACCTCTCAAACAAACCACAAACACTTGGGCTCTGAACTTGTTTAGGCTACTAAAACTTGCAACGTACACTGCCTCTCCTGCTAAGTCTGGCCACAGCTCAACACCGAAATTGCGAACGTCCAGCGATTGCTCCTACACTAAAGGTGCCAGCCCTGAAAGCTCTTGCTGGTCCTCATCTCCCACTGGTAACCTCTCAAACGAACCACAAACACTTGGCCTCTGAACTTGTTTAGACACTCAAAGGTCCAGACGTATCATCGCTTCCTTTCGCTAATTCACGTCAGAGCTCAACACCGAAATTGTGAACGACCAGCGATTGCTCCTACACTAAAGGTGCCAGCCCTGAAAGCTCTTGCTGGTCCTCATCTCCCACTGGTAACCTCTCAAACGAACCACAAACACTTGGCTCTGAACTTGTTTAGGCTACTAAAATTTCCAACGTACACTGCCTCTCCTGATCAACTGGCCAGAGTTCAACACCGAAATTGTGAACGTCAAGCGATTGCTCCTACACTAAAGGTGCCAGCCCTGAAAGCTCTTGCTGCTCCTCATCTCCCACTGGTAACCTCTCAAACGAACCATAAACACTTGGCCTCTGAACTTGTTAAAACACTCAAAGGTCCAGACGTATCATCGCTTCCTTTCGGTAATTCACGTCAGAGCTCAACACTGAAATTGCGAACGTCCAGCGATTGCTCCTACACTAAAGGTGCCAGCCCTGAAAGCTCTTGCTGGTCCTCATCTCCCACTGGTAACCTCTCAAACGAACCACAAACACTTGGGCTCTGAACTTGTTTAGGCTACTAAAATTTCCAACGTACACTGCCTCTCCTGATCAACTGGCCAGAGCTCAACACCGAAATTGTGAACGTCAAGCGATTGCTCCTACACTAAAGGTGCCAGCCCTGAAAGCTCTTGCTGCTCCTCATCTCCCACTGGTAACCTCTCAAACGAACCATAAACACTTGGCCTCTGAACTTGTTTAGACACTCAAAGGTCCAGACGTATCATCGCTTCCTTTCGGTAATTCACGTCAGAGCTCAACACTGAAATTGCGAACGTCCAGCGATTGCTCCTACACTAAAGGTGCCAGCCCTGAAAGCTCTTGCTGGTCCTCATCTCCCACTGGTAACCTCTCAAACTAGCCACAAAACACTTGGGCTCTGAACTTGTTTAGACACTCAAAGGTCCAGACGTATCATCGCTTCCTCTCGCTAATTCACGTCAGAGCTCAACACCGAAATTGCGAATGTCCAGCGTTTGCTTCTACAGTAAAGGTGCCAGCCCTGAAAGCTCTTGCTGGTCCTCATCTCCCACTGGTAACCTCTCAAACGAACCACAAACACTTGGCCTCTGAACTTGTTTAGGCTACTAAAACGTCCAACGTACACAGCCTCTCCTATCAATCTGGCCAGAGCTCAACACCGAAATTGCGAACGTCCAGCGATTGCTCCTACGCTAAAGGTGCCAGCCCTGAAAGCTCTTGCTGGTCCTCATCTCCCACTGGTAACCTCTCAAACGAACCACAAACACTTGGGCTCTGAACTTGTTTAGGCTACTAAAATTTCCACCGTACACTGCCTCTCCTGCTCAACTGGCCAGATCTCAACACCGAAATTGTGAACGTCCAGCGATTGCTCCTACACTAAAGGTGCCAGCCCTGAAAGCTCTTGCTGGTCCTCATCTCCCACTGGTAACCTCTCAAACGAACCACAAACACTTGGCCTCTGAACTTGTTTAGACACTCAAAGGTCCAGACGTATCATCGCTTCCTTTCGCTAATTCACGTCAGAGCTCAACACCGAAATTGTGAACGACCAGCGATTGCTCCTACAATAAAGGTGCCAGCCCTGAAAGGTCTTGCTGGTCCTCATCTCCCACTGGTAACCTCTCAAACAAACCACAAACACTTGGGCTCTGAACTTGTTTAGGCTACTAAAACTTGCAACGTACACTGCCTCTCCTGCTAAGTCTGGCCACAGCTCAACACCGAAATTGCGAACGTCCAGCGATTGCTCCTACACTAAAGGTGCCAGCCCTGAAAGCTCTTGCTGGTCCTCATCTCCCACTGGTAACCTCTCAAACGAACCACAAACACTTGGCCTCTGAACTTGTTTAGACACTCAAAGGTCCAGACGTATCATCGCTTCCTTTCGCTAATTCACGTCAGAGCTCAACACCGAAATTGTGAACGACCAGCGATTGCTCCTACACTAAAGGTGCCAGCCCTGAAAGCTCTTGCTGGTCCTCATCTCCCACTGGTAACCTCTCAAACGAACCACAAACACTTGGGCTCTGAACTTGTTTAGGCTACTAAAATTTCCAACGTACACTGCCTCTCCTGATCAACTGGCCAGAGTTCAACACCGAAATTGTGAACGTCAAGCGATTGCTCCTACACTAAAGGTGCCAGCCCTGAAAGCTCTTGCTGCTCCTCATCTCCCACTGGTAACCTCTCAAACGAACCATAAACACTTGGCCTCTGAACTTGTTTAAACACTCAAAGGTCCAGACGTATCATCGCTTCCTTTCGGTAATTCACGTCAGAGCTCAACACTGAAATTGCGAACGTCCAGCGATTGCTCCTACACTAAAGGTGCCAGCCCTGAAAGCTCTTGCTGGTCCTCATCTCCCACTGGTAACCTCTCAAACGAACCACAAACACTTGGGCTCTGAACTTGTTTAGACACTCAAAGGTCCAGACGTATCATCGCTTCCTTTCGCTAATTCACGTCAGAGCTCAACACCGAAATTGCGAATGTCCAGCGATTGCTCCTACACTAAAGGTGCCAGCCCTGAAAGCTCTTGCTGGTCCTCATCTCCCACTGGTAACCTCTCAAACTAGCCACAAACACTTGGCCTCTGAACTTGTTTAGACACTCAAAGGTCCAGACGTATCATCGCTTCCTCTCGCTAATTCACGTCAGAGCTCAACACCGAAATTGCGAATGTCCAGCGTTTGCTTCTACAGTAAAGGTGCCAGCCCTGAAAGCTCTTGCTGGTCCTCATCTCCCACTGGTAACCTCTCAAACGAACCACAAACACTTGGCCTCTGAACTTGTTTAGGCTACTAAAACGTCCAACGTACACAGCCTCTCCTGCTCAATCTGGCCAGAGCTCAACACCGAAATTGCGAACGTCCAGCGATTGCTCCTACGCTAAAGGTGCCAGCCCTGAAAGCTCTTGCTGCTCCTCATCTCCCACTGGTAACCTCTCAAACGAACCACAAACACTTGGCCTCTGAACTTGTTTAGGCTACTAAAATTTCCACCGTACACTGCCTCTCCTGATCAACTGGCCAGAGCTCAACACCGAAATTGTGAACGTCCAGCGATTGCTCCTGCACTAAAGGTGCCAGCCCTGAAAGCTCTTGCTGGTCCTCATCTCCCACTGGTAACCTCTCAAACGAACCACAAACACTTGGGCTCTGAACTTGTTTAGACACTCAAAGGTCCAGACGTATCATCGCTTCATTTCGGTATTTCACGTCAGAGCTCAACACTGAAATTGCGAACGTCCAGCGATTGCTCCTACACTAAAGGTGCCAGCCCTGAAAGCTCTTGCTGGTCCTCATCTCCCACTGGTAACCTCTCAAACGAACCACAAACACTTGGCCTCTGAACTTGTTTAGACACTCAAAGGTCCAGACGTATCATCGCTTCCTTTCGCTAATTCACGTCAGAGCTCAACACCGAAATTGCGAATGTCCAGCGATTGCTCCTACAGTAAAGGTGCCAGCCCTGAAAGCTCTTGCTGGTCCTCATCTCCCACTGGTAACCTCTCAAACGAACCACAAACACTTGGGCTCTGAACTTGTTTAGGCTACTAAAACTTCCAACGTACACAGCCTCTCCTGCTCAATCTCGCAACAGCTCAACACCGAAATTGCCAACGTCCAGCGATTGCTCCTACACTAAAGGTGCCAGCCCTGAAAGCTCTTGCTGGTCCTCATCTCCCACTGGTAACCTCTCAAACTAGCCACAAACACTTGGCCTCTGAACTTGTTTAGACACTCAAAGGTCCAGACGTATCATCGCTTCCTCTCGCTAATTCACGTCAGAGCTAAACACCGAAATTGCGAACGTCCAGTGATTGCTCCTACACTAAAGGTGCCAGCCCTGAAAGCTCTTGCTGGTCCTCATCTCCCACTGGTAACTTCTCAAACGAACCACAAACACTTGGCCTCTGAACTTGTTTAGACACTCAAAGGTCCAGACGTATCATCGCTTCCTTTCGGTAATTCACGTTGTCGTGGTTTAAGCCCAGCCGGACTAATCACCACACAGCTTCTCACTCACTCCCCTTCCTCAGCTGGACAGGGGAGAGAAAATATGAGGAAAAGGCTCGTAGGTCGAGATAAGGACATAGGGAGATCACTCACCAATTACCATCATGGGCAAAATAGACTTGACTTGGGGAAATTAGTTTAATTTATTACCAATCAAAATCAGAGTTGGATAATGAGAAGTAAAACCAAATCTTAAAAAACCAACACCTTCCCCCCACCCCTCCCTTCTTCCCGGGCTCAACTTCACTCCCGATTTTCTACCTCTCCCCCCGAGCGGCGCAGGGGGACGGGGAATGGGGGTTGCGGTCAGTTCATCACACGTTGTTTCTGCCGCTCCTTCCTCCTCACACTCTTCCCCTGCTCCAGCGTGGGGTCCCTCCCACAGGAGACAGTTCTCCACGAACTTCTCCAACGTGGGTTCTTCCCACGGGCTGCAGTTCTTCACGAACTGCTCCAGCATGGGTCCGTTCCACGGGGTGCAGTCCTTCAGGAACAGACTGCTCCAGCGTGGGTCCCCCTCGGGATCGCAAGTCCTGCCAGCAAACCTGCTCCAGCGTGGGCTCCTCTCTCCACGGCTCCACAGGTTCTGCCAGGAGCCTGCTCCAGCATGGGCTTCCCACAGGATCACAGCCTCCTTCAGGCATCCACCTGCTCCAGCGTGGGGTCCTCCACGGGCTGCAGGTGGATATCTGCTCCACCGTGGACCTCCATGGGCTGCAGGGGGACAACCTGCTTCACCATGGTCTTCACCACGGGCTGCAGGGGAATCTCTGCTCCGGCGCCTGGAGCCTCTCCTCCCCCTCCTTCTTCACTGACCTTGGTGTCTGCAGAGTTGTTTGTCTCACATATTCTCACTCCTCTCTTCTCTGGCTGCTTCTTCCTGGTTTTTCAGCCCTTCTTAAATATGTTATCACAGAGGCGCTACCACTGTTGCTGATTAGCTCAGCCTTAGCCAGTGGCAGATCCGTCTTGGAGTCGGCTGGCATTGGCTCTATCAGACATAGGAGAAGCTTCTAGCAGCTTCTCGCAGAAGCCACCCCTGTAGCCCCCCCTGCTACCAAAGCGCTGCCACACAAACCCAATACATTCCACCCCTCGCCTCTGTGAATCACATATTTACAAATGATCATTAAAATCTACATTCATAATACAGTCTTCACAAACTTCACTCACATCAACAAAAAAGAATTACCCACAGCAAAATCAAAATAAAATCATCACAACACCAAACAAAAGTGGACAATTTACACACAATCCACCCCTCGTCCTTTCACCACAATTACAACAACAAAAATTCCCCATGATCATTCTGCACTCCAACATTGTTCAGTCCATATTTTGCCCATTACCTCTCCCAATTACTGTCCTTATCTCGAATTCCTCGTGCCCCACGTTAGGCGCCAAAAAGACTGTCGTGGTTTAAGCCCAGCCGGACTAATCACCACACAGCTTCTCACTCACTCCCCTTCCTCAGCTGGACAGGGGAGAGAAAATATGAGGAAAAGGCTCGTAGGTCGAGATAAGGACATAGGGAGATCACTCACCAATTACCATCATGGGCAAAATAGACTTGACTTGGGGAAATTAGTTTAATTTATTACCAATCAAAATCAGAGTAGGATAATGAGAAGTAAAACCAAATCTTAAAAAACCAACACCTTCCCCCCACCCCTCCCTTCTTCCCGGGCTCAACTTCACTCCCGATTTTCTACCTCTCCCCCCGAGCGGCGCAGGGGGACGGGGAATGGGGGTTGCGGTCAGTTCATCACACGTTGTTTCTGCCGCTCCTTCCTCCTCACACTCTTCCCCTGCTCCAGCGTGGGGTCCCTCCCACAGGAGACAGTTCTCCACGAACTTCTCCAACGTGGGTTCTTCCCACGGGCTGCAGTTCTTCACGAACTGCTCCAGCATGGGTCCGTTCCACGGGGTGCAGTCCTTCAGGAACAGACTGCTCCAGCGTGGGTCCCCCTCGGGATCGCAAGTCCTGCCAGCAAACCTGCTCCAGCGTGGGCTCCTCTCTCCACGGCTCCACAGGTTCTGCCAGGAGCCTGCTCCAGCATGGGCTTCCCACAGGATCACAGCCTCCTTCAGGCATCCACCTGCTCCAGCGTGGGGTCCTCCACGGGCTGCAGGTGGATATCTGCTCCACCGTGGACCTCCATGGGCTGCAGGGGGACAACCTGCTTCACCATGGTCTTCACCACGGGCTGCAGGGGAATCTCTGCTCCGGCGCCTGGAGCCTCTCCTCCCCCTCCTTCTTCACTGACCTTGGTGTCTGCAGAGTTGTTTGTCTCACATATTCTCACTCCTCTCTTCTCTGGCTGCTTCTTCCTGGTTTTTCAGCCCTTCTTAAATATGTTATCACAGAGGCGCTACCACTGTTGCTGATTAGCTCAGCCTTAGCCAGTGGCAGATCCGTCTTGGAGTCGGCTGGCATTGGCTCTATCAGACATAGGAGAAGCTTCTAGCAGCTTCTCGCAGAAGCCACCCCTGTAGCCCCCCCTGCTACCAAAGCGCTGCCACACAAACCCAATACACACGTCAGAGCTCAACACCGAAATTGCGAACGTCCAGCGATTGCTCCTACACTAAAGGTGCCAGCCCTGAAAGCTCTTGCTGCTCCTCATCTCCCACTGGTAACCTCTCAAACGAACCACAAACACTTGGGCTCTGAACTTGTTTAGACACTCAAGGGTCCAGACGTATCATCGCTTCCTTTCGCTAATTCACGTCAGAGCTCAACACCGAAATTGTGAACGTCCAGCGATTGCTCCTACACTAAAGGTGCCAGCCCTGAAAGCTCTTGCTGGTCCTCATCTCCCACTGGTAACCTCTCAAACGAACCACAAACACTTGGGCTCTGAACTTGTTTAGGCTACTAAAACTTCCAACGTACACAGCCTCTCCTGCTCAATCTGGCCAGAGCTCAACACCGAAATTGAAAACATCCAGCGATTGCTCCTACACTAAAGGTGCCAGCCCTGAAAGCTCTTGCTGGTCCTCATCTCCCACTGGTAACCTCTCAAACGAACCACAAACACTTGGGCTCTGAACTTGTTTAGACACTCAAAGGTCCAGACGTATCATCGCTTCCTTTCGATAATTCACGTCAGAGCTCAACACCGAAATTGTGAACGACCAGCGATTGCTCCTACAGTAAAGGTGCCAGCCCTGAAAGCTC
This sequence comes from Gavia stellata, assembly GCF_030936135.1. Lineage (NCBI taxonomy): Eukaryota > Metazoa > Chordata > Aves > Gaviiformes > Gaviidae > Gavia > Gavia stellata. Next base: position 71,387 of record NW_026776968.1, read on the forward strand.
TTGCTGGTCCTCATCTCCCACTGGTAACCTCTCAAACAAACCACAAACACTTGGGCTCTGAACTTGTTTAGGCTACTAAAACTTGCAACGTACACTGCCTCTCCTGCTCAACTGGCCATGTCTCAACATCGAAATTGCGAACGTCCAGCGATTGCTCCTACACTAAAGGTGCCAGCCCTGAAAGCTCTTGCTGCTCCTCATCTCCCACTGGTAACCTCTCAAACGAACCACAAACACTTGGCCTCTGAACTTGTTTAGACACTCAAAGGTCCAGACGTATCATCGCTTCCTTTCGCTAATTCACGTCAGAGCTCAACACCGAAATTGCGAATGTCCAGCGATTGCTCCTACAGTAAAGGTGCCAGCCCTGAAAGCTCTTGCTGGTCCTCATCTCCCACTGGTAACCTCTCAAACGAACCACAAACACTTGGGCTCTGAACTTGTTTAGACACTCAAAGGTCCAGACGTATCATCGCTTCCTTTCGCTAATTCACGTCAGAGCTCAACACCGAAATTGCGAATGTCCAGCGATTGCTCCTACAGTAAAGGTGCCAGCCCTGAAAGCTCTTGCTGGTCCTCATCTCCCACTGGTAACCTCTCAAACGAACCACAAACACTTGGGCTCTGAACTTGTTTAGCCTACTAAAACTTCCAACGA
>NW_026776969.1:0-26349 GCF_030936135.1 Gavia stellata
GATCCAGATTGTACTGGGACAGGGCCCAGTCTGTCCTGGGAGGCGACCAGGGGTTCCACTTTGGACTGGGAATTATCCCAGTCTTAACTGGGAGGGGCCAGGGGATCCAGTTTGGACTGGAAGTTATCCCATCTGCCCTGGGAGCGGGTCCAGGGGATCCAGTTTGGACTGGGAATGATCCCAGTTTGTCCTGGGAGGGGGCAGGGGATCCACTTTGGACTGGGAATGACCCCATTTGCTCCTGGGAGGGGGCCAGGGGATCCAGTTTGGACTGGGACAGGGCCGAGTCTGTAGTGAGAGGAGGCCAGGGCATCCACATTGGACTGGGAATGATCCCATTCTGTCCTAGGAGGGGGCCAGGGGATCTAGTTTGGACTGGGACAGGGCCCAGTCTGTCCTGGGAGGGGGTCAGGGGATCCAGTTTGGACTGGGAATGATGCCATTTGGTCAGGGGAGGGGGCCAGGGGATCCAGTTTGAATTGAGACAGGGCCCAGTCTGTCCTGGGAGGGGGCCAGGGGATCCAGGTTGGACTGGGACAGGGCCCAGTCTGTCCTGGGAGGGGGCCAGGGGATACACTTTGGCCTGGGAATTATCCCAGTCTTAACTGGGAGGGGACGGGATATCCAGTTTGGACTGGCACAGGGCCCAGTCTGTCATGAGATGGGGACAGGGGATCCAGTTTGGACTGGGAATGACCCCATTCTGTCCTGGGAGGGGGCCAGGGGATCCAGTTTGGTCTGGGAATGATCCCAGTTTGTCCTGGGAGGGGGCCAGGGGATCCAGTCTGGACTGGGAGTGATCCCAGTCTGTCCTGGGAGGGGGCCAGGGGATCCAGTTTGGACTGGGACAGGGACCAGCGTGTCCTGGGATGGGTCCAGGGGATCCAGTCTGGACTGGGAATGATCCCAGTCTGTCCTGGGAGGGGGCTAGGGGATCCAATTTGGACTGGGACAGGGCTCAGTCTATCCTGGGAACGGGCCAGGGGATCCAGTTTGGAATGGGAATGATCCCATTTGGTACTGGGAGGGGGCCAGGGAATCCAGTTTGGACTGGGAATGATCCCAGTCTCTCCTGGGAGGGGGCCAGGGGATCCCGTTTCGACTGAGAAAGGGCCCAGTCTGTCCTGGGAGGGGGCCACGGGATCCAGGTTGGAATGGGACAGGGCCCAGTCTGTCCTGGGAGGGGGCCAGGGGATCCAGGTTGGAATGGTAATGATCCCATTTGGTTCTGGGAGCGGGCCAGGGAATCCAGTTTGGACTGGGAATGACCCCATTTGGTCCTGGGAGGGGGCCAGGGGATCCAGTTTGGATTGGGACAGGGCCCAGTCTGTCCTGGGAGGGGGCCAGGGGATCCAGATTGGACTGGGACAGGGCCCAGTCTGTCCTGGGAGGGGGCCAGGGGATCCAGTTTTGACTGGGACAGGGCCCACTCTGTCCTGAGAGGGGGTTAGGGGATCCAGTTTGGACTGGGAATGACCCCATTCTGTCCTGGGAGGGGGCCAGGGGTCCGGTTTGGACTGGAAGTTATCCCATCTGTCCTGGGAGGGGGCCAGGGGATCCAGTCTGGACTGGGAATGATCCCAGTTTATCCTGGGCGGGGGCCAGGGGATCCAGTTTGGACTGGGAATGATCCTAGTCGGTCCTGGGTGGGGGGCAGGGGATCCAGTTTGGACTGGGAATGATCCCAGTCTGTCTTGGGAGGGGGCCAGGGGATCCAGTTTGGACTAGGAGAGGTCCCAGTCTGTTCTGGGAAGGGGCCAGGGGATCCAGTTTGGACTGGGATAGGGCCCAGTCTGTCCTGGGAGGGGGCCAGGGGATCCAGTTTGGACTGGGACAGGGCCCAATCTGTCCTGGGAGGGGGCCAGGGAATCCACTCTGGACTGGGAATGATCCTATTTGGTCCTGGGAGGGGGCCAGCGGATCTAGTTTGGAATGGGAATGACCGCATTTGGTACTGGGAGGGGGCCAGGGAATCCAGTTTGGAGTGGGAATGACCCCATTTGGTCCAGGGATGGGGCCAGGGGATACACTTTGGCCTGGGAATAATCCCAGTCTTAACTGGGAGGGGACAGGGTATCCAGTTTGGACTGGCACAGGGCCCAGTCTGTCATGGGAGGGGGCCAGGAGATCCAGGTTGGAATGGGACAGGGCCCAGTCTGTCCTGGGAGGGGGCCAGGGGATCCAGGTTGGAAGGGGAATGATCCCATTTGGTTCTGGGAGGGGGCCAGGGAACCCAGTTTGGACTGGGAATAACCCCATTTGGTCCTGGGAGGGGGCCAGGGGATCCAGTTTGGATTGGGACAGGGCCCTGTCTGTCCTGGGAGGGGGCCAGGGGATCCAGGTTGGCCTGGGACAGGGCCCAGTCTGTCCTGGGAGGGGGCCAGGGGATCCAGTTTTGACTGGGACAGGGCCCACTCTGTCCTGGGAGGGGGGTAGGGGATCCAGTTTGGACTGGGAATGACCCTATTTGGTCCTGGGAGGGGGCCAGGGGATCCAGTTTGGATTGGGACATGGCCCAGTCTGTCCTGGGAGGGGGCCAGGGGATCCAGATTGTACTGGGACAGGGCCCAGTCTGTCCTGGGAGGCGACCAGGGGTTCCACTTTGGACTGGGAATTATCCCAGTCTTAACTGGGAGGGGACAGGGGATCTAGTTTCGACTGGGACAGGGCCCAGTCAGTCATGGGATGGGGCCAGGGGATCCAGTTTGGACTGGAAGTTATCCCATCTGTCCTGGGAGCGGGTCCAGGGGATCCACTTTGGACTGGGAATGACCCCATTTGCTCCTGGGAGGGGGCCAGGGGATCCAGTTTGGACTGGGACAGGGCCCAGTCTGTCCTGGGAGGGGGTCAGGGGATCCAGTTTGGACTGGGAATGACGCCATTTGGTCCAGGGAGGGGGCCAGGGGATCCAGTTTGGAATGGGAATTATCCTAGTCTGCACTGGGAGAGGGCCAGGGGATCCAGTTTGGACTGGAAAAGATCCCAGTCTGTCCTGGGACAGGGCCAGGGGATCCAGATTGGAGTGGGACAGGGCCCAGTCTCTCCTGGGAGGGGGCCAGGGGATCCAGTTTGGACTGGGAAGTATCCTACTCTGCACTGGGAGAGGGCCAGGGGATCCACTTTGGACTGGGAATGATTCCAGTCTGTCCTGGGAGGGGGCCAGGGGATCCACTTTGGACTGGGACAGGGCCCAGTCTGTCCTGGGAAGGGGCCAGGGGATCCAGATTGGACTGGGACAGGGCCCAGTCTGTCCTGGGAGGGGGCCAGGGGATCCAGTTTGGACTGGGAGTGATCCCAGTCTGTCCTGGGAGGGGGCCACGGGATCCCGGTTGGAATGGGACAGGGCCCAGTCTGTCCTGGGAGGGGGCCAGGGGATCCAGGTTGGAATGGGAATGATCCCATTTGGTTCTGGGAGCGGGCCAGGGAATCCAGTTTGGACTGGGAATGACCCCATTTGGTCCTGGGAGGGGGCCAGGGGATCCAGTTTTGACTGGGACAGGGCCCACTCTGTCCTGAGAGGGGGTTAGGGGATCCAGTTTGGACTGGGAATGACCCTATTTGGTCCTGGGAGGGGGCCAGGGGATCCAGTTTGGATTGGGACATGGCCCAGTCTGTCCTGGGAGGGGGCCAGGGGATCCAGATTGTACTGGGACAGGGCCCAGTCTGTCCTGGGAGGCGACCAGGCGTTCCACTTTGGACTGGGAATTATCCCAGTCTTAACTGGGAGGGGCCAGGGGATCCAGTTTGGACTGGAAGTTATCCCATCTGCCCTGGGAGCGGGTCCAGGGTATCCAGTTTGGACTGGGAATGATCCCAGTTTGTCCTGGGAGGGGGCAGGGGATCCACTTTGGACTGGGAATGACCCCATTTGCTCCTGGGAGGGGGCCAGGGGATCCAGTTTGGACTGGGACAGGGCCGAGTCTGTAGTGAGAGGAGGCCAGGGCATCCACATTGGACTGGGAATGATCCCATTCTGTCCTAGGAGGGGGCCAGGGGATCTAGTTTGGACTGGGACACGGCCCAGTCTGTCCTGGGAGGGGGTCAGGGGATCCAGTTTGGACTGGGAATGATGCCATTTGGTCCAGGGAGGGGGCCAGGGGATCCAGTTTGAATTGAGACAGGGCCCAGTCTGTCCTGGGAGGGGGCCAGGGGACCCAGGTTGGACTGGGACAGGGCCCAGTCTGTCCTGGGAGGGGGCCAGGGGATACACTTTGGCCTGGGAATTATCCCAGTCTTAACTGGGAGGGGACGGGATATCCAGTTTGGACTGGCACAGGGCCCAGTCTGTCATGGGATGGGGACAGGGGATCCAGTTTGGACTGGGAATGACCCCATTCTGTCCTGGGAGGGGGCCAGGGGTCCGGTTTGGACTGGAAGTTATTCCATCTGTCCTGGGAGGGGGCCAGGGGATCCAGTTTGGACTGGGAATGATCCCAGTTTGTCCTGGGAGGGGGCCAGGGGATCCAGTTTGGACTGGGAATGACTCCATTTGGTCCTGGGAGGGGGCCAGGGGATCCAGTTTGGAATGGGAATTATCCTAGTCTGCACTGGGAGAGGGCCAGGGGATCCAGTTTGGACTGGAAAAGATCCCAGTCTGTCCTGGGACAGGGCCAGGGGATCCAGATTGGAGTGGGACAGGGCCCAGTCTCTCCTGGGAGGGGGCCAGGGGATCCAGTTTGGACTGGGAAGTATCCTACTCTGCACTGGGAGAGGGCCAGGGGATCCACTTTGGACTGGGAATGATTCCAGTCTGTCCTGGGAGGGGGCCAGGGGATCCACTTTGGACTGGGACAGGGCCCAGTCTGTCCTGGGAAGGGGCCAGGGGATCCAGATTGGACTGGGACAGGGCCCAGTCTGTCCTGGGAGGGGGCCAGGGGATCCAGTTTGGACTGGGAGTGATCCCAGTCTGTCCTGGGAGGGGGCCACGGGATCCAGGTTGGAATGGGACAGGGCCCAGTCTGTCCTGGGAGGGGGCCAGGGGATCCAGGTTGGAATGGGTATGATCCCATTTGGTTCTGGGAGCGGGCCAGGGAATCCAGTTTGGACTGGGAATGACCCCATTTGGTCCTGGGAGGGGGCCAGGGGATCCAGTTTTGACTGGGACAGGGCCCACTCTGTCCTGAGAGGGGGTTAGGGGATCCAGTTTGGACTGGGAATGACCCTATTTGGTCCTGGGAGGGGGCCAGGGGATCCAGTTTGGATTGGGACATGGCCCAGTCTGTCCTGGGAGGCGACCAGGGGTTCCACTTTGGACTGGGAATTATCCCAGTCTTAACTGGGAGGGGCCAGGGGATCCAGTTTGGACTGGAAGTTATCCCATCTGCCCTGGGAGCGGGTCCAGGGGATCCAGTTTGGACTGGGAATGATCCCAGTTTGTCCTGGGAGGGGGCAGGGGATCCACTTTGGACTGGGAATGACCCCATTTGCTCCTGGGAGGGGGCCAGGGGATCCAGTTTGGACTGGGACAGGGCCGAGTCTGTAGTGAGAGGAGGCCAGGGCATCCACATTGGACTGGGAATGATCCCATTCTGTCCTAGGAGGGGGCCAGGGGATCTAGTTTGGACTGGGACAGGGCCCAGTCTGTCCTGGGAGGGGGTCAGGGGATCCAGTTTGGACTGGGAATGATGCCATTTGGTCAGGGGAGGGGGCCAGGGGATCCAGTTTGAATTGAGACAGGGCCCAGTCTGTCCTGGGAGGGGGCCAGGGGATCCAGGTTGGACTGGGACAGGGCCCAGTCTGTCCTGGGAGGGGGCCAGGGGATACACTTTGGCCTGGGAATTATCCCAGTCTTAACTGGGAGGGGACGGGATATCCAGTTTGGACTGGCACAGGGCCCAGTCTGTCATGAGATGGGGACAGGGGATCCAGTTTGGACTGGGAATGACCCCATTCTGTCCTGGGAGGGGGCCAGGGGATCCAGTTTGGTCTGGGAATGATCCCAGTTTGTCCTGGGAGGGGGCCAGGGGATCCAGTCTGGACTGGGAGTGATCCCAGTCTGTCCTGGGAGGGGGCCAGGGGATCCAGTTTGGACTGGGACAGGGACCAGCGTGTCCTGGGATGGGTCCAGGGGATCCAGTCTGGACTGGGAATGATCCCAGTCTGTCCTGGGAGGGGGCTAGGGGATCCAATTTGGACTGGGACAGGGCTCAGTCTATCCTGGGAACGGGCCAGGGGATCCAGTTTGGACTGGGAATGATCCCAGTCTCTCCTGGGAGGGGGCCAGGGGATCCCGTTTCGACTGAGAAAGGGCCCAGTCTGTCCTGGGAGGGGGCCACGGGATCCAGGTTGGAATGGGACAGGGCCCAGTCTGTCCTGGGAGGGGGCCAGGGGATCCAGGTTGGAATGGTAATGATCCCATTTGGTTCTGGGAGCGGGCCAGGGAATCCAGTTTGGACTGGGAATGACCCCATTTGGTCCTGGGAGGGGGCCAGGGGATCCAGTTTGGATTGGGACAGGGCCCAGTCTGTCCTGGGAGGGGGCCAGGGGATCCAGTCTGGACTGGGAATGATCCCAGTTTATCCTGGGCGGGGGCCAGGGGATCCAGTTTGGACTGGGAATGATCCTAGTCGGTCCTGGGTGGGGGGCAGGGGATCCAGTTTGGACTGGGAATGATCCCAGTCTGTCTTGGGAGGGGGCCAGGGGATCCAGTTTGGACTAGGAGAGGTCCCAGTCTGTTCTGGGAAGGGGCCAGGGGATCCAGTTTGGACTGGGATAGGGCCCAGTCTGTCCTGGGAGGGGGCCAGGGGATCCAGTTTGGACTGGGACAGGGCCCAATCTGTCCTGGGAGGGGGCCAGGGAATCCACTCTGGACTGGGAATGATCCTATTTGGTCCTGGGAGGGGGCCAGCGGATCTAGTTTGGAATGGGAATGACCGCATTTGGTACTGGGAGGGGGCCAGGGAATCCAGTTTGGAGTGGGAATGACCCCATTTGGTCCAGGGATGGGGCCAGGGGATACACTTTGGCCTGGGAATAATCCCAGTCTTAACTGGGAGGGGACAGGGTATCCAGTTTGGACTGGCACAGGGCCCAGTCTGTCATGGGAGGGGGCCAGGAGATCCAGGTTGGAATGGGACAGGGCCCAGTCTGTCCTGGGAGGGGGCCAGGGGATCCAGGTTGGAAGGGGAATGATCCCATTTGGTTCTGGGAGGGGGCCAGGGAACCCAGTTTGGACTGGGAATGACCCCATTTGGTCCTGGGAGGGGGCCAGGGGATCCAGTTTGGATTGGGACAGGGCCCTGTCTGTCCTGGGAGGGGGCCAGGGGATCCAGGTTGGACTGGGACAGGGCCCAGTCTGTCCTGGGAGGGGGCCAGGGGATCCAGTTTTGACTGGGACAGGGCCCACTCTGTCCTGGGAGGGGGGTAGGGGATCCAGTTTGGACTGGGAATGACCCTATTTGGTCCTGGGAGGGGGCCAGGGGATCCAGTTTGGATTGGGACATGGCCCAGTCTGTCCTGGGAGGGGGCCAGGGGATCCAGATTGTACTGGGACAGGGCCCAGTCTGTCCTGGGAGGCGACCAGGGGTTCCACTTTGGACTGGGAATTATCCCAGTCTTAACTGGGAGGGGACAGGGGATCTAGTTTCGACTGGGACAGGGCCCAGTCAGTCATGGGATGGGGCCAGGGGATCCAGTTTGGACTGGAAGTTATCCCATCTGTCCTGGGAGCGGGTCCAGGGGATCCACTTTGGACTGGGAATGACCCCATTTGCTCCTGGGAGGGGGCCAGGGGATCCAGTTTGGACTGGGACAGGGCCCAGTCTGTCCTGGGAGGGGGTCAGGGGATCCAGTTTGGACTGGGAATGACGCCATTTGGTCCAGGGAGGGGGCCAGGGGATCCAGTTTGGACTGGGACAGGGCCCAGTCTGTCCTGGGAGGGGGCCAGGGGACCCAGGTTGGACTGGGACAGGGCCCAGCCTGTCCTGGGAGGGGGCCAGGGGATACACTTTGGCCTGGGAATTATCCCAGTCTTAACTGGGAGGGGACGGGGTATCCAGTTTGGACTGGCACAGGGCCCAGTCTGTCATGGGATGGGGACAGGGGGTCCAGTTTGGACTGGGAATGACCCCATTCTGTCCTGGGAGGGGGCCAGGGGTCCGGTTTGGACTGGAAGTTATCCCATCTGTCCTGGGAGGGGGCCAGGGGATCCAGTTTGGACTGGGAGAGGTCCCAGTCTGTCCTGGGAGGGGGCCAGGGGATCCTCTTAGGAATGGGAATGATCCCAGTCTGTCCTGGGAGGGGGCCAGGGGATCCAATTTGTACTGGGACAGGGCCCAGTCTGTCCTGGGAGGCGACCAGGGGTTCCACTTTGGACTGGGAATTATCCCAGTCTGTCCTGGGAGGGGACAGGGGATCCAGTTTGGACTGGAAGTTATCCCATCTGTCCTGGGAGGGGGCCAGGGGATCCAGTCTGGACTGGGAATTTTTCCAGTCTGTCTTGGGAGGAGGCCAGGGGATCCACTTTGGACTGGGAATTATCCCAGTCTGTAGTGGGAGGGGGCCAGGGAATCCAGATTGGACTGGGACAGGGCCCAGTCTGTAGTGAGAGGAGGCCAGGGGATCCACATTGGACTGGGAATGATCCCAGTGTGTCCTGGGAGGGGGCCAGGGGATACAGTTTGGACTGGGAATGATCCCAGACTGTCCTGGGACAGGGCCAGGGAATCCAGATTGGACTGGGACAGGGCCCAGTCTGTAGTGAGAGGAGGCCAGGGGATCCACATTGGACTGGGAATGATCCCATTCTGTCCTGGGAGGGGGCCAGGGGATCCCGTTTTGAGTGGGACAGGGCCCAGTCTGTCCTGGGACGGGGCCAGGGGATCCAGTTTGGAGTGGGAATGACCCCATTTGGTCCAGGGAGGGGGCCAGGGGATCCAGTTTGGAATGGGAGAGGTCCCAGTCTGTTCTGGGAAGGGGCCAGGGGATCCAGGTTGGACTGCGACACGGCCCAATCTGTCCTGGGAGGGGGCCAGGGGATCCAGGTTGGACTGGGAAAGTCCCAGTCTGTCCTGGGAGGGGGCCAGGGGATCTAGTTTGGACTGGGAATGATCCCAGTCTGAACTGGGAGGGTGCCAGGGTATCCTCTTAGGACTGGGAATGATCCCAGTCTGTCCTGGGAGGCGGCCAGGGGATCCAGGTTGGACTGGGACAGGGCCCAGTCTGTCCTGGGAGGGGGCCAGGGGATCTAGATTGGACTGGGACAGGGCCCAGTCTGTCCTGGAAGGCGACCAGGGGTTCCACTTTGGACTGGGAATTATCCCAGTCTTAACTGGGAGGGGACAGGGGATCCAGTTTCGACTGGGACAGGGCCCAGTTTGTCATGGGATGGGGCCAGGGGATCCAGCTTGGACTGGGAATGACCCCATTTGGTCCTGGGAGGGGGCCAGGGGATCCAGTTTGGACTGGGAGTGACCCCATTTGGTCCTGGGAGGGGGCCAGGGGATCCACTTTGGACTGGGAATGACCCCATTTGATCCTGGGAGGGGGCCAGGGGATCCAGTTTGGACTGGGACAGGGCCCAGTCTGTCCTGGGAGGGGGCCAGGGGATCCAGTTTGGACTGGGAATGATCCCAGTCTGTCCTGGGAGAAGGCCAGGGGATCCAGTTTTGACTGAGAGAGGGCCCAGTCTGTCCTGGGAGGGGGCCAGGGGATACACTTTGGACTGGGAATTATCCCAGTCTGTCGTGGGAGGGGGCCAGGGAATCCAGATTGGACTGGGACAGGGCCCAGTCTGTAGTGAGAGGAGGCCAGGGCATCCACATTGGACTGGGAATGATCCCAGTGTGTCCTGGGAGGGGGCCAGGGGATCCAGTTTGGACTGGCAATGATCCCAGTCTGTCCTGGGAGGGGGCTAGGGGATCCAATTTGGACTGGGACAGGGCTCAGTCTGTCCTGGGAGGGGGCCAGGGGATACACTTTGGCCTGGGAATTATCCCAGTCTTAACTGGGAGGGGACAGGGGATCCAGTTTCGACTGGGACAGGGCACAGTCTTTCCTGAGAGGGGGTTAGGGGATCCAGTTTGGACTGGGAATGACCCTATTTGGTCCTGGGAGGGGGCCAGGGGATCCAGTTTGGACTGGGAATGATCCCACTCTGTCCTGGGAGTGGGCCAGGGGATCCATTTTGCACTGGGACAGGGCCCAGCCTGTCCTGGGAGAGGGCCAGGGGATCCAGTTTGGACTGTGACTGGGCCCAGTCTGTCCTGGGAGGAGGCCAGGGGATCCAGTTTGGATTGGGACAGGGCCCAGTCTGTCCTGGGAAGGGGCCAGGGGATCCAGTTTGGACTGGGAATGATCGCAGTCTGTCCTGGGAGGGGGCCAGGGGATCCAGTTTCGACTGGGAGAGTGCCCAGTCTGTTCTGGGAGGGGGACAGGGGATCCAGGTTGGACTGGGAAAGGGCCCAATCTGTCCTGGGAGAGGGCCAGGGTATCCTCTTAGGAATGGGAATGATCCCAGTCTGTCCTGGGAGGGGGCCAGGGGATCCAGTTTGGACTGGGAAAGGGCCCAGTCTTTCCTGGGAGGGGGCCAGGGGATCCAGTTTGGACTGGGACAGGGCCCAGTCTGTTCTGGGAGGGGGCCAGGGGATCCAGATTGGACTGGAGCAGGGCCCAGTCTGTCCTGGGAGGCGACCAGGGGTTCCACTTTGGACTGGGAATTATCCCAGTCTTAACTGGGAGGGGCCAGGGGATCCAGTTTCGACTGGGAATGACCCAGTTCTGTCCTGGGAGGGGGCCAGGGGATCCAGTTTGGACTGGAAGTTATCCCATCTGTCCTGGGAGGGGGCCAGGGGATCCAGTCTGGACTGGGAATGACCCCATTTGGTCCAGCGAGGGGGCCAGGGGATCCACTTTGGACTGGGAATGACCCCATTTGGTCCTGGGAGGGGGCCAGGGGTCCAGTTTGGACTGGGACACGGCCCAATCTGTCCTGGGAGGGGGCCAGGGGATCCAGTTTGGTCTGGGACAGGGCCCAATCTGTCCTGGGAGGGGGCCAGGGGATCCACTCTGGACTGGGAATGATCCTATTTGGTCCTGGGAGGGGGCCAGAGGATCCAGTTTGGAATGGGAATGACCCCATTTGGTCCTGGGAGGGGGCCAGGGGATCCAGTTTGGACTGGGACAGGGCCCAGTCTATCCTGGGAGGGGGCCAGGGGATCCAGTTTGGACTGGGAATGATCCCAGTCTGTCCTGGGAGGAGGCCAAGGGATCCAGTTTCGACTGGGAGAGGGCCCAGTCTGTCCTGGGAGGGGGCCAGGGGGTCCAGTTTGGACAGGGACAGGGCCCAATCTGTCCTGGGAGGGGGCCAGGGGATCCAGTTTGGATTGGGACAGGGCCCAGTCTGTCCTGGGAAGGGGCCAGGGGATCCAGTTTGGACTGGGAATGATCGCAGTCTGTCCTGGGAGGGGGCCAGGGGATCCAGTTTCGACTGGGAGAGTGCCCAGTCTGTCCTGGGAGGGGGCCAGGGGATCCAGGTTGGACTGGGAAAGGGCCCAGTCTGTCCTGGGAGGCGGCCAGGGGTTCCACTTTGGACTGGGACAGGGCCCAGTCTGTCCTGGGAGGGGGCCAGGGTATCCTCTTAGGAATGGGAATGATCCCAGTCTGTCCTGGGAGGGGGCCAGGGGATCCAGTTTGGACTGGGAAAGGGCCCAGTCTGTCCTGGGAGGGGGCCAGGGCATCCAGTTTCGACTGGGAATGATACCAGTCTGTCCTGGGAGGGGGCCAGGGGATCCAATTTGTACTGGGACAGGGCCCAGTCTGTTCTGGGAGAGGGCCAGGGGATCCAGTTTGGACTGGGACAGGGCCCAGTCTGTTCTGGGAGGGGGCCAGGGCATCCAGATTGGACTGGAGCAGGGCCCAGTCTGTCCTGGGAGGCGACCAGGGGATCCAGTCTGGACTGGGAGTGATCCCAGTCTGTCCTGGGAGGGGGCCAGGGGATCCAGTTTGGACTGGGACAGGGACCAGCCTGTCCTGGGATGGGGCCAGGGGATCCAGTTTGGACTGGGAATGATCCCAGTCTGTCCTGGCAGGGGCCAGGGGATCCAGTTTGGACTGGGACAGGGCCCACCCTGTTCGGGGAGGGGACCAGTGGATCCACTATGGACTGCAAATTATCCCAGTCTTAACTGGGAGGGGCCAGGGGATCCAGTTTGGACTGGGAATGACACCAGTATGTTCTGGGAGGGGGCCAGGGGATCCAGTTTGGACTGGGACGGGGCCCAGACTGTCCTGGGAGGGGGCCAGGGAATCCAGTTTGGACTGGGAATGATCCCAGTCTGTCCTAGGAGGCGGCCAGGGGATCCAGTTTGGACTGGGAAAGGGCCCAGTCTGTCCTGGGAGGGGGCCAGGGGATCCAGGTTGGACTGGGACAGGGTCCAGTCTGTCTTGGGAGGGGGCCAGGGGATCCAGTTTGGACTGGGACAGGGCCCAGTCTGTAGTGAGAGCAGGCCAGGGGATCCACATTGAACTGGGAGTGATCCCAGTCTGTCCTGGGAGGGGGCCAGGGGATCCAGTTTGGACTGGGAATGACACCATTGTGTTCTGGGAGGGGGCCAGGGGATCCAGTTTGGACTGGGAAAGGGCCCAGTCTGTCCTGGGAGGGGGCCAGGGGATCCAGAATGTACTGGGACAGGGCCCAGTCTGTCCTGGGAGGCGACCAGGGGTTCCACTCTGGACTGGGAATTATCCCAGTCTTAACTGGGAGGGGACAGGGGATCCCGTTTCGACTGGGATAGGGCCCAGACTGTCTTGGGAGGGGGCCAGGGGATCCAGTTTGGACTGGGAATGATCCCAGTCTGTCCTGGGAGGCGGCCAGGGGTTCCACTTTGGACTGGGACAGGGCCCAGTCTGTAGTGAGAGGAGGCCAGGGGATCCACATTGGAATGGGAATGATCCCAGTCTGTCCTGGGAGGGGGCCAGGGGATCCAGTCTGGACTGGGAGTGATCCCAGTCTGTCCTGGGAGGGGGTCAGGGGATCCAGTTTGGACTGGGAATGACACCAGTGTGTTCTGGGAGGGGGCCAGGGGATACAGTTTGGACTGGGAATTATCCCAGTCTTAAATGGGAGGGGACAGGGGATCCAGTTTCGACTGGGAATGATCCCAGTCTGTCCTGGTAGGGGGCCAGGGGATCCATTTGGACTGGGAATGATCCCACTTTATCCTGGGAGAGGGCCAGGGGATCCAGTTTGGACTGGGAATGACCCCATTTGTTCCTGGGAGGGGGCCAGGGGATCCAGTTTGGCATGGGAGAGGTCCCAGTCTGTTCTGGGAAGGGGCCAGGGGAACCAGTTTGGACTGGGACAGGGCCCAGTCTGTCCTGGGAGGGGGCCAGGGGATCCACGTTGGACTGGGACAGGGCCCAATCTGTCCTGGGAGGGGGCCAGGGGATCCACTCTGGACTGGGAATGATCCTATTTGGTCCTGGGAGTGGGCCAGGGGATCAAGTTTGGAATGGGAATGACCCCATTTGGTACTGGGAGGGGGCCAGGGAATCCAGTTTGGAATGGGAATGACCCCGTTTGGTCCTGGGAGGGGGCCAGTGGATCCAGTTTGGACTGGGACAGGGCCCAGTCTGTCCTGGGAGGGGGCCAGGGGATCCAGTTTGGACGCGGAATGATCGCAGTCTGTCCTGGGAGGGGGCCAGGGGATCCAGTCTGGACTGGGAGTGATCCCAGTCTGTCCTGGGAGGGGGCCAGGGGATCCAGATTGGAGTGGGAATTATCCCAGTCTGTAGTGAGAGGAGGCCAGGGCATCCACATTGGACTGGGAATGATCCCAGTCTGTCCTGGGAGGGGGCCAGGGGATCCAGTTTGGACTGGGAATGATCCCAGACTGTCCTGGGACAGGGCCAGGTGATCCAGATTGGACTGGGACAGGGACCAGCCTGTCCTGGGATGGGGCCAGGGGATCCAGTTTGGATTGGGAATGACACCAGTGTGTTCTGGGAGAGGGCCAGGGGATCCAGTTTGGACTGGGAAATGGCCCAGTCTGTCCTGGGAGGGGGCCAGGGGATCCAGGTTGGAATGGGACAGGGCCCAGTCTGTCCTGGGAGGGGGCCAGGGGATACACTTTGGCCTGAAAATTATCCCAGTCTTAACTGGGAGGGGACAGGGGATCCAGTTTCGACTGGGACAGGGCACAGACTTTACTGATAGGGAGTTAGGGGATCCAGTTTGGACTGCGAATGACCCCATTCTTTCCTGGGAGGGGGCCAGGGGATCCAGTTTGGACTGGGAATGATCCCAGTCTGTACTGGGAGTGGGCCAGGGGATCCATTTTGGACTGGGAATTTTTCCAGTCTGTCCTGGGAGGATGCCAGGGGATCCAGTTTGGACTGGAACAGGGCCCAGCCTGTCCTGGGAGAGGGCCAGGGGATCCAGTTTGGACTGGGACTGGGCCCAGTCTGTCCTGGGAAGGGGCCAGGGGATCCAGTTTGGACTGGGAATGATCGCAGTCTGTCCTGGGAGGGGGCCTGGGGATCCTGTTAGGACTGGGAATGATCCCAGCCTGTCCTGGGAGGGGGCCAGGGGATCCAGTTTGGACTGGGAAAGGGCCCAGTCTGTCCTGGGATGGGGCCAGGGGATCCAGTTTGGACTGGGAATTATCCTACTCTGCACTGGGAGAGGGCCAGGGCATCCAGTTTGGACTGGGAATGATCCCAGTCTGTCCTGGGAGGCGACCAGGGGTTCCACTTTGGACTGGGAATTATCCCAGTCTTAACTGGGAGGGGACAGGGGATCCAGTTTCGACTGGGACAGGGCCCAGTCTGTCATGGGATGGGGCCAGGGGATCCAGCTTGGACTGGGAATGACTCCATTCTGACCTGGGAGGGGGCCAGGGGATCCAGTTTAGGCTGGGAATGATCCCACTTTGTCCTGGGAGGGGGCCAGGGGATCCAGGTTGGACTGGGAATGACCACATTTGGTCCTGGGAGGGGGCCAGGGGATCCAGTTTGGACTGGGACAGGTCCCAGTCTGTCCTGGGAAGCGGCCAGGGGATCCAGTTTGGACTGGGACAGGGCCCAATCTGTCCTGGGAGGGGGCCAGGGGATCCTGGTTGGACTGGGACAGGGCCCAGTCTGTCCTGGGAGGTGGCCAGGGGTTCCACTTTGGACTGGGACAGGGCCCAGTCTGTCCTGGGAGGGGGCCATGGGATCCATTTTGGACGGGGAATGATCGCAGTCTGTCCTGGGAGAGGGCCAGGGGATCCAGTCTGGACTGGGAGTGATCCCAGTCTGTCCTGGGAGGGGGCCAGGACATCCAGTTTGGACTGGGAATTTTTCCAGTCTGTCTTGAGAGGAGGCCAGGGGATCCAGTTCGGACTGGGAATTATCCCAGTCTGTAGTGGGAGGGGGCCGGAGAATCCAGATTGGACTGGGACAGGGCCCAGTCTGTAGTGAGAGGAGGCCAGGGCATCCACATTGGACTGGGAATGATCCCAGTGTGTCCTGGGAGGGGGCCAGGGGATCCAGTTTGGACTGGGAATGATTGCAGTCTGTCCTGGGAGGGGGCCAGGGGTTCCAGTTTGGACAGGGACACGGACCAGTCTGTCCTGGGAGGGGGCAGGGGATCCAGTTTGGACTGGGAATGATTCGAGTCTGTCCTGGGAGGGGGCCAAGGGATTCAGTTTGGACTGGGAATGATCCCAGTCTGTCCTGGGACAGGGCCAGGGGATCCAGATTGGACTGGGACAGGGCCCTGTCTGTAGTGAGAGGAGGCCAGGGCATCCACATTGGACTGGTAATGATCCCATTCTGTCCTGGGAGGGGGCCAGGGGATCCAGTCTGGACGGGGAGTGATCCCAGTCTGTCCTGGGAGGGGGACAGGGGATCCAGTTTGGACTGGGAATGACCCCATTTGGTCCAGGGAGGGGGCCAGGGGTCCAGTTTGGAGTGGAAGTTATCCCATCTGTCCTGGGAGGGGGCCAGGGGATCCAGTTTGGACTGGGAATGATCCCAGTTTGTCCTGGGAGGGGGCCAGGGGATCCAGTTTGGACTGGGAATGATCCCACTTTATCCTGGGAGGGGGCCAGGGGTTCCAGTTTGGACTGGGAATGACCCCATTTGGTCCTGGGAGGGGGCCAGGGGATCCAGTTTGGAATGGGAGAGGTCCCAGTCTGTTCTGGGAAGGGGCCAGGGGAACCAGTTTGGACTGGGACAGGGCCCAGTCTGTCCTGGGAGGGGGCCAGGGGATCCAGGTTGAACTGGGACAGGGCCCAGTCTGTCCTGGGAGGGGGCCAGGGGATCCAGTTTGGACTGCGAATTATCGCAGTCTGTCCTGGGAGGGGGCCCTGGCATCCAGTTTCGACTGGGAATGATCCCAGTCTGTCCTGGGAGGGGGCCAGGGGATCCAGTTTGGACTGGGAGAGGCCCCAGTCTGTCCTGGGAGGGGGCCAGGGTATCCAGTTTGGAATGGGAATGATCCCATTTGGTACTGGGGGGGGGGGCAGGGACTCCAGGTTGGACTGGGAATGACACCATTTGGTCCTGGGAGCGGGGCAGGGGATCCAGTTTGGGCTGGAAGTTATCCCATCTGTCCTGGGAGCGGGCCACGGGATCCAGTTTGGACCTGGAATGATCCCAGTTTGTCCTGGGAGGGGGCCAGGGGATCCAGTTTGGACTGGGAATGACCCCATTTGGTCCTGGGAGGGGGCCAGGGGATCCAGTTTGGACTGGGACAGGTCCCAGTCTGTCCTGGGAGGGGGCCAGGGGATCCATTTTGGACGGGGAATGATCCCAGTCTGTCCTGGGAAGGGGCCAGGGGATCCAATTTGGACTGGGAATTTTTCCAGTCTGTCCTGGGAGGAGGCCAGGGGATCCAGATTGGACTGGGAATTATCCCAGTCTGTAGTGGGAGGAGGCCAGGGCATCCACATTGGACTGGGAATGATCCCAGTGTGTCCTGGGAGGAGGCCAGGGGATCCAGATTGGACTGGGAATTATCCCAGTCTGTAGTGGGAGGAGGCCAGGGCATCCACATTGGACTGGGAATGATCCCAGTGTGTCCTGGGACAGGGCCAGGTCATCCAGATTGGACTGGGACAAGGCCCAGTCTGTAGTGAGAGGAGGCCAGGGGATCCACATTGGACTGGGAATGATCCCAGTCTGTCCTGGGAGGGGGCCAGGGGATCCAGTCTGGACTGGGAGTGATCCCAGTCTGTCCTGGGATGGGGCCAGGGGATCCAGTTTGGACTGGGAATGATCCCAGTCTGTCCTGGGAGGGGCCAGGGGATCCAGTTTGGACTGGGAATGACACCAGTGTGTTCTGGGAGGGGGCCAGGGGATCCAGTTTGGACTGGGACAGGGCCCAGTCTGTCCTGGGAGGGGGCCAGGGAATCCAATTTGGACTGGGAATGATCCCAGTCTGTCCTGGGAGCGGGCTAGGGGATCCAATTTGGACTGGGACAGGGCTCAGTCTGTCCTGGGAGGGGGCCAGGGGATACACTTTGGCCTGGGAATGACCCCATTCTTTCCTGGGAGGGGGCCAGGGGATCCAGTTTGGACTGGGAATGACACCAGTGTGTTCTGGGAGGGGGCCAGGGGATCCAGTTTGGACTGGGACAGGGCCCAGTCTGTCCTGGGAGGGGGCCAGGGAATCCAATTTGGACTGGGAATGATCCCAGTCTGTCCTGGGAGGGGGCTAGGGGATCCAATTTGGACTGGGAATGATTCCAGTCTGTCCTGGGAGTGGGCCAGGGGATCCAGTATGGACTGGGAATTTTTCCAGTCTGTCCTGGGAGGAGGCCAGGGGATCCAGTTTGGACTGGGAATGATCCCAGTCTGTCCTGGGAGGGGGCCAGGGGATCCAGTTTGGACTGGGAGAGGGCCCAGTCTGTCCTGGGAGGGGGCCAGGGGATCCAGGTTGGACTGGGAAAGTCCCAGTCTGTCCTGGGAGGGGGCCAGGTAATCCAGGTTGGACTGGGAATGATCCCAGTCTGACCTGGGAGGGTGCCAGGGTATCCTGTTAGGACTGGGAATGATCCCAGTCTGTCCTGGGAGGCGGCCAGGGGATCCAGTTTGGACTGTGAAAGGGCCCAGTCTGTCCTGGGAGGGGGCCAGGGGATCCAGATTGGACTGGGACAGGCCCCAGTCTGTCCTGGGAAGGGGCCAGGGGATCCAGTTTGGACTGGGAATTATCCTACTCTGCACTGGGAGAGGGCCAGGGGATCCAATTTGGACTGGGAATGATTCCAGTCTGTCCTGGGAGGGGGCCAGGGGATGCAGTTTGGACTGGGAATGATCCCAGTCTGTCGTGGGAGTCGGCCAGGGGACGCAGTTTGGACTGGGAAAGAGCCCAGTCTGTAGTAGGGGGGTGCCAGGGGATGCAGTTTGGAGGGGGGGGGGGGCTGGGGTCAGCCAGGCATGGGGCTAAGGCCCACCCCATCGCGGCCACCATGTCATGGCCATCAGCTCCCCATGGGCACCAGCGTCTGTCCCAGCACCACCATCCCTGACGCAGGGGGACGTAGGAGGTGACGGGGCCACAGGGTGATGTCGTTTGGCAATGGACCTTGAGGGTGTGGAGAGGAAAACTGGCAGCCCTCGCACCCCGGGAGGGGTCATTTTCAATTCAAATCACCAAAATGTCTCATGATGTGCCAAGCCAGACTAGTCAAAGGGACTCAACAAGACAGTGAACACAACTATACATTCAGAGGACATGGCATTAGATGACGCAAATTTTGTGTGCTGGGGGCCAGGACATACCTTATAAGGCCATGCAGCCCCACCCCTCCTTTGTGTGCTGGGGACCAATACATACCTTATAAGGCCATGAAGCCCCACCCCTCCTTTGTGTGCTGGGGACCAATACATACCTTATAAGGCCATGCAGCCCCACCCCTCCTTTGTGTGCTGGGGACCAGGACATGTATATAAGGCCATGCAGCCCCACCCCTCCTTTGTGTGCTGGGGGACAGGACACGTATATAAGGCCATGCTTGCCCACCCCTGGCTGATTGCAGACGCTGTCTCCGCTCGTGCATGGTCACGGGAGGCAGCAGCTGCTGAGAGGGAGTGACGCGCGACGTTGGTGGCTGTTGGTGGCAGCGTTTGGTTGCCATTCCTGCAGCCATGAGACAGGGCGGTGCAAGACGGGGGCCCATGGCACGCAGCCGCCCCTCACCCTGCCAGGGCCCGGCGCAGAAGGACGAGCACAAGCGGCAGCTGGAGAGGCTGCGGGCTGAGCTGGAGGCTGAGCGACTCCGCTCCCAAGAGCTGCGCCGCCGCTTCGCTGATGAAACTCGCGAGCTGAAGGAGGCGGCAGAGCGGGACCGGCAGCTCCAGGCCCAACGGCTGCGCTCCCAATGGGAGCAGCGGCAGGCACGGGAGCTCCAGCGGCTGCGGGAGCTGAACCAGCGGCAGCGGGCAGTGGAGATCCGCCAGCTGCTGCGCTCGAAGGAGGCTGAGCTGCGTGAGGTGCAGGGGGTGCTGCAGCAGGAGCGTGACGACACCATCCGTCAGGCACGGGACCTGCAGCAGCAGCTGGCCAAGGAGCTGGTGAAAAGAGCCTGGAGCAAGAGCGAGGCCCACAGGAAGCTCCAGGATGTCCTCGGCAAGCTGCGCTGGGAGACCACTGGCGAGCAGGCTGCTCGCATCCTGGGCCTTGAAAAAGAACTGCTGCTGCAGAGGAGACTCTTCCTAAAGTACATCTTGGAGCGGTTCGAGAGCGAGCAGCCTGCTCCCTGCAATGGGGCCAGGGCCAAGGCTACAACCTGGCAGCACCTGCAGACCCTCCTGGGCACCGGGGCCGCTGGGCCCTGCTCTTTGGAGAGCCTCATGGCGCCTTCCTCCTGCAACGGAGAAGGGCAGCCGAATACCCACCAGAGCTTAAAAGACGCTTGCCTCCAGGAGGAAGGGAACAACATGGACGTTTTTCTCGAGGCCGTGGGGCAAGACTTGCTGCCGCAGAGCTTGGAGTCCCCGCCACAAGGAAGCACCGGCAGCGGGCGGTCTGTGGCAGAGGTGGGTGTTCAGACTGAAGGGCAGCAGGAGGACTGGCTGCTGGGTAGCAGTCACAGCAAGCTGCTGGAGCACAACACCCACCTCCAGCGTGCCCTGAAGGACCTCGAGAGGCGATGCAGTGTCCTTCGAGAGGAGAACTGTCTTCTGAGGAAGGCAAGCTCTCCTGAAGTGCAGGAGGAGAGGGAGAGGCTCAAGCAGCAGGCTGCTAAGCTGCGCCTCATTAGCAAGCGGCTGCAAGAAAAAGCCCAGCAACTGCAGGCCATCGATGGCCTGATCAATGCTCAAGTGCCACTGCCCATCCAAGGCTCCACGAGGAACTGTGTATGACATGGTTTCCTCAGCAGAGGGCTGGAGAAATGAAGAGCTTGCCAGAGCTTTGCTGGCACAGGACGAGCAGGATGACTTCTCAGAGAAGGCGGCTAAGGAGTTCCAGGCCCAAGTGGCTGCAGATGAAGAGGAATCCTCTTATGTGACCACCCACTGCCCAACTTGTGAGGAGTTCTGGGTGCAGCTTAAGGAGTTGACCAATGAAAACCCAAATGGCTGAAGAAAATGCTCGCCTCTGTGGGCAGATGGGTTTGACGCAAACGGCAACTAAGGCAAGTGGCAGAGGAGCAAGATTCTGCCATCTGAACGAACATCTGTCTTCAAACCCAGCTGGAAGAGGCAGAGCGTGAACTGAAAGCCATGAGAGAAAAAGCAGAAAGAAGTCAGCAGCTGGAGAGGAACATGAAGAGACAGAGTTAGCACTCCAGAGGAAAGAAGAGGAAAAAGAAGACACAGGTGTTTTCTGTCCTGTCGTCTTCTATCTTCTTATTAAATCTTTTCTTAACGATCTCTGTGCGTACTCTCACTCTCTATCCTGTGTCTATGTGAACTGAAAGGACCATGTGCCAGCCACTGGGCGGCTGGAGCGGGTTGACTGGGTGCCGGCTACTGGAGTCAACCAGGGGGTGCAGGCACCCCTGGCTTGTGGTGCCAGTTACTGGCGTGGGTGCCAGTGCAGCTAATGGAGTGAGTGGGGGGGTCCCAGTGCAGCTACTGGAGCTTGTGGGGCTCTCGGCCACCAGGCACTGGGGCAGGAATGGTGTGAGTAGTGGGGGCCCGGCATGAGTGAGGCGAGTGAGAGGCTTTGGGAGTGTCTGGATATTCCCCAGAACCGGGGTGCATGGGCTGTGAGTGTGCATTTCCCAGCAACTTTCAAGCTGGACCAGCTGGTGACTAGGGGGAGCTCGGGTCTGGGCTGGGGTATCATGCGGGCAGAGGGTCCGTGCTGGCACCTGAGGAGATGTGCAAGCGTGGGAGGCCTGCAGGACAAATGTGGGGTGCTGCGTGTTGTCAGGGAGCAGCAAGATGGACCAGCCAGCGAGTAGGGGACCCGTGGGGTGGGTCAGAGGGACAAGATCTGGGCAGGGGTACCAGGGAGACAGAGGGGCCGTGCCGGTACATTTGGGATCCATGACCATGCACGTGCTTGTGAAAACAAAGTGTGTCTTGTGGATGCCTGCACTGGTGACCTCCTGTCTGAGCCAGCCCAAGAGGCGGAGGGGACGCGGCTGCCTGTGTTTGTGTTTTACACGAGTCCCGCATGTGGGTGCTGTTGCCAGCAGTGCCTCATCTGTGGCAGTCCGTGTGACTGGCCCTGTCAGTGTCCTCTGCCTGTGTGTGTCGGTGTGTGTGCATCTCTGGGATGTGTGCTCAGCTTCGCTACTAGTTCCACCTGCGAGTGGAAAAGTGGCACCTGCATCCCTCAGCCTGGGAAAAGACCTGAGGTCCTCAGGCACCGGGCTGGGCTCCAGGAGATGGGCAGGACCATACTGGCTGCTACTGGTTTGTACTGGGCTCCAGCAGCACGGCAGGAGGGGTTCTGGGCTGGAGTGGATGCAAGTGGTGGCCAGTCTTGACATCCCTTAACACCGTGGGCCTGTGGGTTGCATGGGGGGAGCTGAATCCCGCTCCAGCCCCAGGGCTTCCAGCTGGGGATGAGATGCCTGCATTGCCTCAGCTGAATCCCTGCCCGGCACAGGGTCCAGCCAACACCTCCCTGTCACTGCCTGCGTGTCCTTTTTGTAATGGGTCAAGAATATCAGTGTCCAGAGGGGAACATTTACACCTCTCGTGGACATCCACGCTCCGCTAGGACAAACCATGCTTTTGGAATCAGTCTCTCTCCACTGTGCCTCTGAGAGCCTGCCCGGACCTGTCAAACAGCACAAATCATCTCCCTCCTCTTAGGTGGACTGAGGAGATGTTGCACAGCAGAAGCCGGCACCTCTTCACACGCCCTGACAGGCACGTGTGAGCCCTCAGCCCTGCACTCCATCCAAGCTCTGCTCTTGCAACAACACACACAGGCAAAGATGCCAGAGCAGAGCACCAGTCCGCTACAAAAGGCACCTCTCTGCTGCCCCGTCCCTGCTTGGGAGGGGCTCACCAAAGGCATGGGGCTACAAGGAGAAAAAACCTCACACAGCGGAAAACCCAACCCCAGAGCCAGTCCTGGGAGGAAGACGAGCTGGCGCTCCGTTCCCTTAACAAATAAAAGAACAGGAGGGAAACCCAAGAGTACAAAAGAACAGCAAAAAAGCAAAATACACGAAAACTTCAAAGAAAAGCAAACTAAGGAGGCAGCTGCAGCTGTTCTGGGGCTAGCAGGGGAGGAACCTCCTCCAGAGGAGAAGGACTGCCAGGAAAAACTGCCCGGTGGGTTGGCTCTGTGGCTGCTCCCGTGGGTATCAGCTGTCTCCAGAGGAGGCCAAAAGACTCTCTGAGATGCAGGGAGGAGTCCAGGGAGCTACTGGGCATGGGCCGACCTTCACCATACAGAAAATTTCTCAAGCAGCCACTTTGGAGGAGTCTGGGGCTTCTACCCGTGATTTCAGCTCTCTCCAGATGAAAAGAGATACTCCCGGAGATGCCTGGGAGGAGCCCTGGAGAGCACCAGACATGGAACTGTCTCAAAAGTGTACAAAATTCCTCGGGTAGCTACCTTGGGGAAACTGGGGCTGCTACGTGGGACTTCAGCTGTCTCCAGGGGAGGCCAAAATATTCTGGAGCACTTTGGGGGGAGTCCCAGGGAGCTTCCAGGCATGGACCTGCCTCCATGGACACAACTCCTCAAGTAGCGACCCTGGAGAAGTCTGGGGCAGCTTCCTGGCCCTTCAGCTCTGTCCACAAGAGGCCAAAAGGATCAGGGACATTACTGGGAAAGGTTCTGAGGAGATGACAGGCATGGACCTGCCCCTAACATGGACAAAACCCACCATCTAGCTACGTGTGGAGAGTCTGGGGCTGCTCCCTGGGACTTCAGCAGGGCCCCTGTCTGGATGGTAGTAATGCACCTAGAATACACTTTTCAGCTCAGGATGGGGCTAAATCCTCGAATGCCCTTTCTCCACCTACCCAATATTGCCCTGCAAGTTGTGTAAATAGGCTGGTAGAACCTTCAGAGAAATAGCACTGCGGGGTGCAGGTACCGCTGCAGCTGAAGAAACCACTGCAGGTGCCATGGCAGATACAGAGGCCATGGCAGCTATCGATAGCATTACGCATACCGAAGCAGACAGCAATAGCAGTGCAGATGCCACTACCACTGCTACCACAGATCCCGATACCAGTACAGAGGCAGCAACACCGTTACAGACAGTCACACCAACACCGAGACCGTTAGCGGCACAGATACCACTAGAGATACCCTTGCTGACACTGTTTCAGCTAGAGGGAGAATTACACATACACACACACAAACCAAACACATGTGCACGTACACGAAGCATTGCAGGACACTCAGACCATTGGCGATGCAGGTACAGTTTCAGGTACAGTGACAGGTACAGCTACAGATACCAGTAGAGGCACAGGTACTGGCACCCGCAGAAATACAGGTACCGGTACCATCACACAGACCAATGCAATTACAGACACAGATTCACGTGGAATTGCCGATAGAATTGCAGATGCAGGCACAAAATAGATATCATTCCGGACACAGGTACAATTGCACATACAATTAAGGAGAGAAGAACAGTCACAGATCCAGCGCACATGCAAATGCCCACACAACAGCGGATACAGCAAGTGACACCATCACCGACTGAGGTAACTTGACAGACAAACATTGAAAAAACTTTTCATGTAGCTGCCTAGGAGAGGTCTGGAGCTTCTACCGGCGGTGTGGGCTATAGCCAGCAAAGGCCAAAACAGTCCAAATCTGCCTCGTTAGAGTCCCAGAAAGGTGCAGGGCATGGACCTGCCTCAAACATTGACCATATTCCTCAGTTGCCTTCCTTGGAGGAGTCTGGGCGTGCTACCTGCCAAATTCAGCTGTCTCCAGGGGAGGTCAAAACATTCCGGAGCTGCCTGGGAGAAGTCCCAGGGCTGCAACAGGGCATGGACCTTCCCCCAACATAATCAATGCTCTTTGGGTGGCTAATGAGAAGAGTCTGGGGTGGCTGTTTGGCAATACACTTGTCTCCAGAAGAAAACAAAATGCTCCTGGAGATGCCTGGCAAGAGCTGTATGACATCACAAGCACCTGCACAAGAGAGCTTGACCGACAATGACCTCAGCTGTACAAGTGAGTTTGCTGCTAAAGAAACAATACCAAACCAGCTGAAAGCAGCACATTTCCAACATAATTGTGCAAACTCACGTAATAAATATGCACTAAGCGCACTTGCACAGGGGGCTTGCATCTAAATGTACGCAGTTCTCTCTTGGGAGAGAATCTGAAGGGTAAAAGTGCAAAAACTCATGGGTTGAGGTAAAGACACTTTCATAAGAGGAAAATAAACCAAACCACAACCCAGAACAAAACAAAGAAAAACAAGTGATGCAAACCAAACACAATTCCTCGCCACCAGCCGAGCGATGCCTAGCATGCCAATGGCAGCTCTGGAACCTGCCCATCCCCCACAATTTTATTGTGAGCCCATCGTCATAAGGTCTGGGATATCCATTTGGTCATATGGGGTCAGCTGTCCCAGCTGTGTCCCCTCCCTGCTTCTTGTGCACCCCCAGCCTACTCGCTGGTGGGGCTGTGTGAGAAGCAGAAGAGGCCTTGACACTGTGCACGCCCTGTTCAGCCATAGCGAAAGCATCGGTGGGTTTCCAACACTGTTTTGGTCACAAATCCAAAACATAGCACCATACAAGCTACTATGAAGAAAGTTAACTCTGTCCCATCCAAAACCAGTACACATGCTCAGCGCTGCCACCAACTCCACACTCAGTGAGGTCCCCCTCTCTGTGCTTGCTGCCACCCCTGTCACACGCTTGCAGTGTCCCCAGACCCCAAACTTTTCAAGGTCCCCAGCCCCTTGCTCGGTACGTCCTAGTCCCCACTCTTAGTGCTGTCCACATCCCCATGCAGTTGACCCCTATCCAGCCGGGATGGGCCTGCCTCCAAGGAGACTCCGCAGCCTCTCTGGGCGACCTGTGCCAGCACTGCAGCCCCATACGGGTGCAAGAGCAGCCGCCCCCCCAACTCGGGTGCCAAGGGCTCAGCCCTGGCCTCGGCACTTTAGACCCACCCCCGTGAGGCGGTGGCCATGTCACAGGGTGGGGCAGGTAGCCGAGGGCGCCCTTGCCCATACTGGGGGGACACGCAGACTTCCATCAAACTTCTCTGATTCTTGGCAGTGCTGTCCATCCGCGGGGAAGCCCACCACGCAAGAGCTTGGGGTTCAGTCCACTAGGTGTGTCTGTTACCCTTACCGTGTGATGGGGTGGGCATGATGGGAAGTGCTCTTTCCCCAGCTGAATTGGCTGCGGCATCTTCCTGTCCTCTCTGAAGGAAGTAATTTACCATCATCATGCAGTTTGCCAAAAATGCACTACGTGGAATGCAAACAAGAAGATGACCTGCAATCTCCTAGTCTTTCAGCAGGTTGCTGTCTACTGGGAAACTGGAAAGTGTCCAGCTCTTAAATGTTTCTCTGGGAATGACGCATTGTTTGGCCTAGTGACGAGGTGCACCCCCAAATGCCCAGGCTTTGTTTCTAAGCATTATTAGTGTATTTTGCCTCCTGAAGATACCGTGTTCCTGATGAGGAATGGTTGCCTCTAATTAAAATGACCCTCTTTCTTTCTAAAGAGGTGGACCGTGAGACTGTGCAGAAGGAGGCGCTTCAGGAAGGAGGCAGTCACGCAGTGCCAGTCTCCGATGACAAACCAGGGACAATGCAATCAACAGGCATGCCAGGTAATTGCTGTCCCTCGGGCATCCACTTTCATAAACCAAAGTCACTGGGTGTCTGCAGGCTCTTCCTATGGTGCCCGCTACTGCACATGGTGTCAGCAGCCAAACTATTAGTACAGAGCAAGAGTTCTGAAAGAAGCCAGGAGCGGCTCTCTGAGGATGACTGTCATCTCTGGGGTGTGCAGGCTATT
>NW_026776970.1:0-53393 GCF_030936135.1 Gavia stellata
TGTGTACGTTGGAAGTTTTAGTAGGCTAAACAAGTTCAGAGGCCAAGTGTTTGTGGTTCGTTTGAGAGGTTACCAGTGGGAGATGAGGACCAGCAAGAGCTTTCAGGCCTGGCACCTTTAGTGTAGGAGCAATCGCTGGACGTTCGCAATTTCGGTGTTGAGCTCTGGCCAGATTGAGCAGGAGAGGCTGTGTACGTTGGAAGTTTTAGTAGGCTAAACAAGTTCAGAGGCCAAGTGTTTGTGGTTCGTTTGAGAGGTTACCAGTGGGAGATGAGGACCAGCAAGAGCTTTCAGGGCTGGCACCTTTAGTGTAGGAGCAATTGCTGGACGTTCGCAATTTCGGTGTTGAGCTCTGGCCAGATTGAGCAGGAGAGGCTGTGTACGTTGGAAGTTTTAGTAGGCTAAACAAGTTCAGAGGCCAAGTGTTTGTGGTTCGTTTGAGAGGTTACCAGTGGGAGATGAGGACCAGCAAGAGCTTTCAGGGCTGGCACCTTTAGTGTAGGAACAATTGCTGGACGTTCGCAATTTCGGTGTTGAGCTCTGGCCAGATTGAGCAGGAGAGGCTGTGTACGTTGGAAGTTTTAGTAGGCTAAACAAGTTCAGAGGCCAAGTGTTTGTGGTTCGTTTGAGAGGTTACCAGTGGGAGATGAGGACCAGCAAGAGCTTTCAGGGCTGGCACCTTTACTGTAGGAGCAATCCCTGGACGTTCACATCATCGGTGTTGAGCTCTGGCCAGATTGAGCAGGAGAGGCTGTGTACGTTGGAAGTTTTAGTAGGCTAAACAAGTTCAGAGGCCAAGTGTTTGTGGTTCGTTTGAGAGGTTACCAGTGGGAGATGAGGACCAGCAAGAGCTTTCAGGGCTGGCACCTTTAGTGTAGGAGCAATCCCTGGACGTTCGCAATTTCGGTGTTGAGCTCTGGCCAGATTGAGCAGGAGAGGCTGTGTACGTTGGAAGTTTTAGTAGGCTAAACAAGTTCAGAGGCCAAGTGTTTGTGGTTCGTTTGAGAGGTTACCAGTGGGAGATGAGGACCAGCAAGAGCTTTCAGGGCTGGCACCTTTAGTGTAGGAGCAATCCCTGGACGTTCACAACATCGGTGTTGAATTTTGGCCAGATTGAGCAGGAGAGGCTGTGTACGTTGGAAGTTTTAGTAGGCTAAACAAGTTCAGAGGCCAAGTGTTTGTGGTTCGTTTGAGAGGTTACCAGTGGGAGATGAGGACCAGCAAGAGCTTTCAGGCCTGGCACCTTTAGTGTAGGAGCAATCGCTGGACGTTCGCAATTTCGGTGTTGAGCTCTGGCCAGATTGAGCAGGAGAGGCTGTGTACATTGGAAGTTTTAGTAGGCTAAACAAGTTCAGAGGCCAAGTGTTTGTGGTTCGTTTGAGAGGTTACCAGTGGGAGATGAGGACCAGCAAGAGCTTTCAGGGCTGACAGCTTTAGTGTAGGAGGAATCGCTGGACGATCGCAATTTCGGTGTTGAGCTCTGGCCAGATTGAGCAGGAGAGGCTGTGTACGTTGGAAGTTTTAGTAGGCTAAACAAGTTCAGAGGCCAAGTGTTTGTGGTTCGTTTGAGAGGTTACCAGTGGGAGATGAGGACCAGCAAGAGCTTTCAGGCCTGGCACCTTTAGTGTAGGAGCAATCCCTGGACGTTCGCAATTTCGGTGTTGAGCTCTGGCCAGATTGAGCAGGAGAGGCTGTGTACGTTGGAAGTTTTAGTAGGCTAAACAAGTTCAGAGGCCAAGTGTTTGTGGTTCGTTTGAGAGGTTACCAGTGGGAGATGAGGACCAGCAAGAGCTTTCAGGCCTGGCACCTTTAGTGTAGGAGCAATCCCTGGACGTTCACAACATCGGTGTTGAATTTTGGCCAGATTGAGCAGTAGAGGCTGTGTACGTTGGAAGTTTTAGTAGGCTAAACAAGTTCAGAGGCCAAGTGTTTGTGGTTCGTTTGAGAGGTTACCAGTGGGAGATGAGGACCAGCAAGAGCTTTCAGGGCTGGCACCTTTAGTGTAGGAGCAATCCCTGGACGTTCACAACATCGGTGTTGAATTTTGGCCAGATTGAGCAGGAGAAGCTGTGTACGTTGGAAGTTTTAGTAGGCTAAACAAGTTCAGAGGCCAAGTGTTTGTGGTTCGTTTGAGAGGTTACCAGTGGGAGATGAGGACCAGCAAGAGCTTTCAGGGCTGGCACCTTTAGTGTAGGAGCAATCGCTGGACGTTCGCAATTTCGGTGTTGAGCTCTGGCCAGATTGAGCAGGAGAGGCTGTGTACATTGGAAGTTTTAGTAGGCTAAACAAGTTCAGAGGCCAAGTGTTTGTGGTTCGTTTGAGAGGTTACCAGTGGGAGATGAGGACCAGCAAGAGCTTTCAGGGCTGACACCTTTAGTGTAGGAGGAATCGCTGGACGATCGCAATTTCGGTGTTGAGCTCTGGCCAGATTGAGCAGGAGAGGCTGTGTACGTTGGAAGTTTTAGTAGGCTAAACAAGTTCAGAGGCCAAGTGTTTGTGGTTCGTTTGAGAGGTTACCAGTGGGAGATGAGGACCAGCAAGAGCTTTCAGGGCTGGCACCTTTACTGTAGGAGCAATCCCTCAACGTTCACATCATCGGTGTTGAATTTTGGCCAGATTGAGCAGTAGAGGCTGTGTACGTTGGAAGTTTTAGTAGGCTAAACAAGTTCAGAGGCCAAGTGTTTGTGGTTCGTTTGAGAGGTTACCAGTGGGAGATGAGGACCAGCAAGAGCTTTCAGGCCTGGCACCTTTAGTGTAGGAGCAATCCCTGGACGTTCACAACATCGGTGTTGAATTTTGGCCAGATTGAGCAGGAGAAGCTGTGTACGTTGGAAGTTTTAGTAGGCTAAACAAGTTCAGAGGCCAAGTGTTTGTGGTTCGTTTGAGAGGTTACCAGTGGGAGATGAGGACCAGCAAGAGCTTTCAGGCCTGGCACCTTTAGTGTAGGAGCAATCGCTGGACGTTCGCAATTTCGGTGTTGAGCTCTGGCCAGATTGAGCAGGAGAGGCTGTGTACATTGGAAGTTTTAGTAGGCTAAACAAGTTCAGAGGCCAAGTGTTTGTGGTTCGTTTGAGAGGTTACCAGTGGGAGATGAGGACCAGCAAGAGCTTTCAGGGCTGACACCTTTAGTGTAGGAGGAATCGCTGGACGATCGCAATTTCGGTGTTGAGCTCTGGCCAGATTGAGCAGGAGAGGCTGTGTACGTTGGAAGTTTTAGTAGGCTAAACAAGTTCAGAGGCCAAGTGTTTGTGGTTCGTTTGAGAGGTTACCAGTGGGAGATGAGGACCAGCAAGAGCTTTCAGGCCTGGCACCTTTAGTGTAGGAGCAATCGCTGGACGTTCGCAATTTCGGTGTTGAGCTCTGGCCAGATTGAGCGGGAGAGGCTGTGTACGTTGGAAGTTTTAGTAGGCTAAACAAGTTCAGAGGCCAAGTGTTTGTGGTTCGTTTGAGAGGTTACCAGTGGGAGATGAGGACCAGCAAGAGCTTTCAGGGCTGGCACCTTTAGTGTAGGAGCAATCGCTGGACGTTCGCAATTTCGGTGTTGAGCTCTGGCCAGATTGAGCAGTAGAGGCTGTGTACGTTGGAAGTTTTAGTAGGCTAAACAAGTTCAGAGGCCAAGTGTTTGTGGTTCGTTTGAGAGGTTACCAGTGGGAGATGAGGACCAGCAAGAGCTTTCAGGGCTGGCACCTTTAGTGTAGGAGCAATCCCTGGACGTTCACATCATCGGTGTGTAATTTTGGGCAGATTGAGCAGGAGAGGCTGTGTACGTTGGAAGTTTTAGTAGGCTAAACAAGTTCAGAGGCCAAGTGTTTGTGGTTCGTTTGAGAGGTTACCAGTGGGAGATGAGGACCAGCAAGAGCTTTCAGGGCTGGCACCTTTAGTGTAGGAGCAATCGCTGGACGTTCGCAATTTCGGTGTTGAGCTCTGGCCAGATTGAGCAGGAGAGGCTGTGTACGTTGGAAGTTTTAGTAGGCTAAACAAGTTCAGAGGCCAAGTGTTTGTGGTTCGTTTGAGAGGTTACCAGTGGGAGATGAGGACCAGCAAGAGCTTTCAGGGCTGGCACCTTTAGTGTAGGAGCAATCCCTGGACGTTCACATGATCGGTGTTGAGCTCTGGCCAGATTGAGCAGGAGAGGCTGTGTACGTTGGAAGTTTTAGTAGGCTAAACAAGTTCAGAGGCCAAGTGTTTGTGGTTCGTTTGAGAGGTTACCAGTGGGAGATGAGGACCAGCAAGAGCTTTCAGGGCTGGCACCTTTAGTGTAGGAGCAATCGCTGGACGTTCGCAATTTCGGTGTTGAGCTCTGGCCAGATTGAGCAGGAGAGGCTGTGTACGTTGGAAGTTTTAGTAGGCTAAACAAGTTCAGAGGCCAAGTGTTTGTGGTTCGTTTGAGAGGTTACCAGTGGGAGATGAGGAGCAGCAAGAGCTTTCAGGGCTGGCACCTTTAGTGTAGGAGCAATCCCTGGACGTTCACATCATCGTTGTGTAATTTTGGGCAGATTGAGCAGGAGAGGCTGTGTACGTTGGAAGTTTTAGTAGGCTAAACAAGTTCAGAGGCCAAGTGTTTGTGGTTCGTTTGAGAGGTTACCAGTGGGAGATGAGGACCAGCAAGAGCTTTCAGGGCTGGCACCTTTAGTGTAGGAGCAATCCCTGGACGTTCACAACATCGGTGTTGAATTTTGGCCAGATTGAGCAGGAGAGGCTGTGTACGTTGGAAGTTTTAGTAGGCTAAACAAGTTCAGAGGCCAAGTGTTTGTGGTTCGTTTGAGAGGTTACCAGTGGGAGATGAGGACCAGCAAGAGCTTTCAGGGCTGGCACCTTTAGTGTAGGAGCAATCGCTGGACGTTCGCAATTTCGGTGTTGAGCTCTGGCCAGATTGAGCAGGAGAGGCTGTGTACGTTGGAAGTTTTAGTAGGCTAAACAAGTTCAGAGGCCAAGTGTTTGTGGTTCGTTTGAGAGGTTACCAGTGGGAGATGAGGACCAGCAAGAGCTTTCAGGGCTGGCACCTTTAGTGTAGGAGCAATCCCTGGACGTTCACAACATCGGTGTTGAATTTTGGCCAGATTGAGCAGGAGAAGCTGTGTACGTTGGAAGTTTTAGTAGGCTAAACAAGTTCAGAGGCCAAGTGTTTGTGGTTCGTTTGAGAGGTTACCAGTGGGAGATGAGGACCAGCAAGAGCTTTCAGGGCTGGCACCTTTAGTGTAGGAGCAATCGCTGGACGTTCGCAATTTCGGTGTTGAGCTCTGGCCAGATTGAGCAGGAGAGGCTGTGTACATTGGAAGTTTTAGTAGGCTAAACAAGTTCAGAGGCCAAGTGTTTGTGGTTCGTTTGAGAGGTTACCAGTGGGAGATGAGGACCAGCAAGAGCTTTCAGGGCTGACACCTTTAGTGTAGGAGGAATCGCTGGACGATCGCAATTTCGGTGTTGAGCTCTGGCCAGATTGAGCAGGAGAGGCTGTGTACGTTGGAAGTTTTAGTAGGCTAAACAAGTTCAGAGGCCAAGTGTTTGTGGTTCGTTTGAGAGGTTACCAGTGGGAGATGAGGACCAGCAAGAGCTTTCAGGCCTGGCACCTTTAGTGTAGGAGCAATCGCTGGACGTTCGCAATTTCGGTGTTGAGCTCTGGCCAGATTGAGCAGGAGAGGCTGTGTACGTTGGAAGTTTTAGTAGGCTAAACAAGTTCAGAGGCCAAGTGTTTGTGGTTCGTTTGAGAGGTTACCAGTGGGAGATGAGGACCAGCAAGAGCTTTCAGGGCTGGCACCTTTAGTGTAGGAGCAATCGCTGGACGTTCGCAATTTCGGTGTTGAGCTCTGGTGAGATTGAGCAGTAGAGGCTGTGTACGTTGGAAGTTTTAGTAGGCTAAACAAGTTCAGAGGCCAAGTGTTTGTGGTTCGTTTGAGAGGTTACCAGTGGGAGATGAGGACCAGCAAGAGCTTTCAGGCCTGGCACCTTTAGTGTAGGAGCAATCCCTGGACGTTCACATCATCGGTGTGGAATTTTGGGCAGATTGAGCAGGAGAGGCTGTGTACGTTGGAAGTTTTAGTAGGCTAAACAAGTTCAGAGGCCAAGTGTTTGTGGTTCGTTTGAGAGGTTACCAGTGGGAGATGAGGACCAGCAAGAGCTTTCAGGGCTGGCACCTTTAGTGTAGGAGCAATCGCTGGACGTTCGCAATTTCGGTGTTGAGCTCTGGCCAGATTGAGCAGGAGAGGCTGTGTACGTTGGAAGTTTTAGTAGGCTAAACAAGTTCAGAGGCCAAGTGTTTGTGGTTCGTTTGAGAGGTTACCAGTGGGAGATGAGGACCAGCAAGAGCTTTCAGGGCTGGCACCTTTAGTGTAGGAGCAATCGCTGGACGTTCGCAATTTCGGTGTTGAGCTCTGGCCAGATTGAGCGGGAGAGGCTGTGTACGTTGGAAGTTTTAGTAGGCTAAACAAGTTCAGAGGCCAAGTGTTTGTGGTTCGTTTGAGAGGTTACCAGTGGGAGATGAGGACCAGCAAGAGCTTTCAGGCCTGGCACCTTTACTGTAGGAGCAATGGCTGGACGTTCGCAATTTCGGTGTTGAGCTCTGGCCACATTGAGCAGGAGAGGCTGTGTACGTTGGAAGTTTTAGTAGGCTAAACAAGTTCAGAGGCCAAGTGTTTGTGGTTCGTTTGAGAGGTTACCAGTGGGAGATGAGGACCAGCAAGAGCTTTCAGGCCTGGCACCTTTAGTGTAGGAGCAATCGCTGGACGTTCGCAATTTCGGTGTTGAGCTCTGGTGAGATTGAGCAGTAGAGGCTGTGTACGTTGGAAGTTTTAGTAGGCTAAACAAGTTCAGAGGCCAAGTGTTTGTGGTTCGTTTGAGAGGTTACCAGTGGGAGATGAGGACCAGCAAGAGCTTTCAGGCCTGGCACCTTTAGTGTAGGAGCAATCCCTGGACGTTCACATCATCGGTGTGGAATTTTGGGCAGATTGAGCAGGAGAGGCTGTGTACGTTGGAAGTTTTAGTAGGCTAAACAAGTTCAGAGGCCAAGTGTTTGTGGTTCGTTTGAGAGGTTACCAGTGGGAGATGAGGACCAGCAAGAGCTTTCAGGGCTGGCACCTTTAGTGTAGGAGCAATCGCTGGACGTTCGCAATTTCGGTGTTGAGCTCTGGCCAGATTGAGCAGGAGAGGCTGTGTACGTTGGAAGTTTTAGTAGGCTAAACAAGTTCAGAGGCCAAGTGTTTGTGGTTCGTTTGAGAGGTTACCAGTGGGAGATGAGGACCAGCAAGAGCTTTCAGGGCTGGCACCTTTAGTGTAGGAGCAATCGCTGGACGTTCGCAATTTCGGTGTTGAGCTCTGGCCAGATTGAGCGGGAGAGGCTGTGTACGTTGGAAGTTTTAGTAGCCTAAACAAGTTCAGAGGCCAAGTGTTTGTGGTTCGTTTGAGAGGTTACCAGTGGGAGATGAGGACCAGCAAGAGCTTTCAGGGCTGGCACCTTTAGTGTAGGAGCAATCGCTGGATGTTCGCAATTTCGGTGTTGAGCTGTGGCCAGACTGAGCAGGAGAGGCAGTGTACGTTGGAAGTTTTAGTAGCCTAAACAAGTTCAGAGCCCAAGTGTTTGTGGTTCGTTTGAGAGGTTACCAGTGGGAGATGAGGACCAGCAAGAGCTTTCAGGGCTGGCACCTTTAGTGTAGGAGCAATCCCTGGACGTTCACATCATCGGTGTTGAGCTCTGGCCAGATTGAGCAGGAGAGGCTGTGTACGTTGGAAGTTTTAGTAGGCTAAACAAGTGCAGAGGCCAAGTGTTTGTGGTTCGTTTGAGAGGTTACCAGTGGGAGATGAGGACCAGCAAGAGCTTTCAGGGCTGACACCTTTAGTGTAGGAGGAATCGCTGGACGATCGCAATTTCGGTGTTGAGCTCTGGCCAGATTGAGCAGGAGAGGCTGTGTACGTTGGAAGTTTTAGTAGGCTAAACAAGTTCAGAGGCCAAGTGTTTGTGGTTCGTTTGAGAGGTTACCAGTGGGAGATGAGGACCAGCAAGAGCTTTCAGGGCTGGCACCTTTAGTGTAGGAGCAATTGCTGGACGTTCGCAATTTCGGTGTTGAGCTCTGGCCAGATTGAGCAGGAGAGGCTGTGTACGTTGGAAGTTTTAGTAGGCTAAACAAGTTCAGAGGCCAAGTGTTTGTGGTTCGTTTGAGAGGTTACCAGTGGGAGATGAGGACCAGCAAGAGCTTTCAGGGCTGGCACCTTTAGTGTAGGAGCAATCGCTGGACGTTCGCAATTTCGGTGTTGAGCTCTGGCCAGATTGAGCAGGAGAGGCTGTGTACGTTGGAAGTTTTAGTAGGCTAAACAAGTTCAGAGGCCAAGTGTTTGTGGTTCGTTTGAGAGGTTACCAGTGGGAGATGAGGAGCAGCAAGAGCTTTCAGGGCTGGCACCTTTAGTGTAGGAGCAATCCCTGGACGTTCACATCATCGTTGTGTAATTTTGGGCAGATTGAGCAGGAGAGGCTGTGTACGTTGGAAGTTTTAGTAGGCTAAACAAGTTCAGAGGCCAAGTGTTTGTGGTTCGTTTGAGAGGTTACCAGTGGGAGATGAGGACCAGCAAGAGCTTTCAGGGCTGGCACCTTTAGTGTAGGAGCAATCCCTGGACGTTCACAACATCGGTGTTGAATTTTGGCCAGATTGAGCAGGAGAGGCTGTGTACGTTGGAAGTTTTAGTAGGCTAAACAAGTTCAGAGGCCAAGTGTTTGTGGTTCGTTTGAGAGGTTACCAGTGGGAGATGAGGACCAGCAAGAGCTTTCAGGGCTGGCACCTTTAGTGTAGGAGCAATCGCTGGACGTTCGCAATTTCGGTGTTGAGCTCTGGCCAGATTGAGCAGGAGAGGCTGTGTACGTTGGAAGTTTTAGTAGGCTAAACAAGTTCAGAGGCCAAGTGTTTGTGGTTCGTTTGAGAGGTTACCAGTGGGAGATGAGGACCAGCAAGAGCTTTCAGGGCTGGCACCTTTAGTGTAGGAGCAATCCCTGGACGTTCACAACATCGGTGTTGAATTTTGGCCAGATTGAGCAGGAGAAGCTGTGTACGTTGGAAGTTTTAGTAGGCTAAACAAGTTCAGAGGCCAAGTGTTTGTGGTTCGTTTGAGAGGTTACCAGTGGGAGATGAGGACCAGCAAGAGCTTTCAGGGCTGGCACCTTTAGTGTAGGAGCAATCGCTGGACGTTCGCAATTTCGGTGTTGAGCTCTGGCCAGATTGAGCAGGAGAGGCTGTGTACATTGGAAGTTTTAGTAGGCTAAACAAGTTCAGAGGCCAAGTGTTTGTGGTTCGTTTGAGAGGTTACCAGTGGGAGATGAGGACCAGCAAGAGCTTTCAGGGCTGACACCTTTAGTGTAGGAGGAATCGCTGGACGATCGCAATTTCGGTGTTGAGCTCTGGCCAGATTGAGCAGGAGAGGCTGTGTACGTTGGAAGTTTTAGTAGGCTAAACAAGTTCAGAGGCCAAGTGTTTGTGGTTCGTTTGAGAGGTTACCAGTGGGAGATGAGGACCAGCAAGAGCTTTCAGGCCTGGCACCTTTAGTGTAGGAGCAATCGCTGGACGTTCGCAATTTCGGTGTTGAGCTCTGGCCAGATTGAGCAGGAGAGGCTGTGTACGTTGGAAGTTTTAGTAGGCTAAACAAGTTCAGAGGCCAAGTGTTTGTGGTTCGTTTGAGAGGTTACCAGTGGGAGATGAGGACCAGCAAGAGCTTTCAGGGCTGGCACCTTTAGTGTAGGAGCAATCGCTGGACGTTCGCAATTTCGGTGTTGAGCTCTGGTGAGATTGAGCAGTAGAGGCTGTGTACGTTGGAAGTTTTAGTAGGCTAAACAAGTTCAGAGGCCAAGTGTTTGTGGTTCGTTTGAGAGGTTACCAGTGGGAGATGAGGACCAGCAAGAGCTTTCAGGCCTGGCACCTTTAGTGTAGGAGCAATCCCTGGACGTTCACATCATCGGTGTGGAATTTTGGGCAGATTGAGCAGGAGAGGCTGTGTACGTTGGAAGTTTTAGTAGGCTAAACAAGTTCAGAGGCCA
This sequence comes from Gavia stellata, assembly GCF_030936135.1. Classification (NCBI taxonomy): domain Eukaryota; kingdom Metazoa; phylum Chordata; class Aves; order Gaviiformes; family Gaviidae; genus Gavia; species Gavia stellata. The sequence goes on from NW_026776970.1 coordinate 10,010, forward strand.
AGTGTTTGTGGTTCGTTTGAGAGGTTACCAGTGGGAGATGAGGACCAGCAAGAGCTTTCAGGGCTGGCACCTTTAGTGTAGGAGCAATCGCTGGACGTTCGCAATTTCGGTGTTGAGCTCTGGCCAGATTGAGCAGGAGAGGCTGTGTACGTTGGAAGTTTTAGTAGGCTAAACAAGTTCAGAGGCCAAGTGTTTGTGGTTCGTTTGAGAGGTTACCAGTGGGAGATGAGGACCAGCAAGAGCTTTCAGGGCTGGCACCTTTAGTGTAGGAGCAATCGCTGGACGTTCGCAATTTCGGTGTTGAGCTCTGGCCAGATTGAGCGGGAGAGGCTGTGTACGTTGGAAGTTTTAGTAGGCTAAACAAGTTCAGAGGCCAAGTGTTTGTGGTTCGTTTGAGAGGTTACCAGTGGGAGATGAGGACCAGCAAGAGCTTTCAGGCCTGGCACCTTTAGTGTAGGAGCAATCGCTGGACGTTCGCAATTTCGGTGTTGAGCTCTGGCCAGATTGAGCAGGAGAGGCTGTGTACGTTGGAAGTTTTAGTAGGCTAAACAAGTTCAGAGGCCAAGTGTTTGTGGTTCGTTTGAGAGGTTACCAGTGGGAGATGAGGACCAGCAAGAGCTTTCAGGCCTGGCACCTTTAGTGTAGGAGCAATCGCTGGACGTTCGCAATTTCGGTGTTGAGCTCTGGTGAGATTGAGCAGTAGAGGCTGTGTACGTTGGAAGTTTTAGTAGGCTAAACAAGTTCAGAGGCCAAGTGTTTGTGGTTCGTTTGAGAGGTTACCAGTGGGAGATGAGGACCAGCAAGAGCTTTCAGGCCTGGCACCTTTAGTGTAGGAGCAATCCCTGGACGTTCACATCATCGGTGTGGAATTTTGGGCAGATTGAGCAGGAGAGGCTGTGTACGTTGGAAGTTTTAGTAGGCTAAACAAGTTCAGAGGCCAAGTGTTTGTGGTTCGTTTGAGAGGTTACCAGTGGGAGATGAGGACCAGCAAGAGCTTTCAGGGCTGGCACCTTTAGTGTAGGAGCAATCGCTGGACGTTCGCAATTTCGGTGTTGAGCTCTGGCCAGATTGAGCAGGAGAGGCTGTGTACGTTGGAAGTTTTAGTAGGCTAAACAAGTTCAGAGGCCAAGTGTTTGTGGTTCGTTTGAGAGGTTACCAGTGGGAGATGAGGACCAGCAAGAGCTTTCAGGGCTGGCACCTTTAGTGTAGGAGCAATCGCTGGACGTTCGCAATTTCGGTGTTGAGCTCTGGCCAGATTGAGCGGGAGAGGCTGTGTACGTTGGAAGTTTTAGTAGCCTAAACAAGTTCAGAGGCCAAGTGTTTGTGGTTCGTTTGAGAGGTTACCAGTGGGAGATGAGGACCAGCAAGAGCTTTCAGGGCTGGCACCTTTAGTGTAGGAGCAATCGCTGGATGTTCGCAATTTCGGTGTTGAGCTGTGGCCAGACTGAGCAGGAGAGGCAGTGTACGTTGGAAGTTTTAGTAGCCTAAACAAGTTCAGAGCCCAAGTGTTTGTGGTTCGTTTGAGAGGTTACCAGTGGGAGATGAGGACCAGCAAGAGCTTTCAGGGCTGGCACCTTTAGTGTAGGAGCAATCGCTGGACGTTCGCAATTTCGGTGTTGAGCTCTGGCCAGATTGAGCAGGAGAGGCTGTGTACGTTGGAAGTTTTAGTAGGCTAAACAAGTTCAGAGGCCAAGTGTTTGTGGTTCGTTTGAGAGGTTACCAGTGGGAGATGAGGACCAGCAAGAGCTTTCAGGGCTGGCACCTTTAGTGTAGGAGCAATTGCTGGACGTTCGCAATTTCGGTGTTGAGCTCTGGCCAGATTGAGCAGGAGAGGCTGTGTACGTTGGAAGTTTTAGTAGGCTAAACAAGTTCAGAGGCCAAGTGTTTGTGGTTCGTTTGAGAGGTTACCAGTGGGAGATGAGGACCAGCAAGAGCTTTCAGGGCTGGCACCTTTAGTGTAGGAGCAATCGCTGGACGTTCGCAATTTCGGTGTTGAGCTCTGGCCAGATTGAGCAGGAGAGGCTGTGTACGTTGGAAGTTTTAGTAGGCTAAACAAGTTCAGAGGCCAAGTGTTTGTGGTTCGTTTGAGAGGTTACCAGTGGGAGATGAGGAGCAGCAAGAGCTTTCAGGGCTGGCACCTTTAGTGTAGGAGCAATCCCTGGACGTTCACATCATCGTTGTGTAATTTTGGGCAGATTGAGCAGGAGAGGCTGTGTACGTTGGAAGTTTTAGTAGGCTAAACAAGTTCAGAGGCCAAGTGTTTGTGGTTCGTTTGAGAGGTTACCAGTGGGAGATGAGGACCAGCAAGAGCTTTCAGGGCTGGCACCTTTAGTGTAGGAGCAATCCCTGGACGTTCACAACATCGGTGTTGAATTTTGGCCAGATTGAGCAGGAGAGGCTGTGTACGTTGGAAGTTTTAGTAGGCTAAACAAGTTCAGAGGCCAAGTGTTTGTGGTTCGTTTGAGAGGTTACCAGTGGGAGATGAGGACCAGCAAGAGCTTTCAGGCCTGGCACCTTTAGTGTAGGAGCAATCGCTGGACGTTCGCAATTTCGGTGTTGAGCTCTGGCCAGATTGAGCAGGAGAGGCTGTGTACGTTGGAAGTTTTAGTAGGCTAAACAAGTTCAGAGGCCAAGTGTTTGTGGTTCGTTTGAGAGGTTACCAGTGGGAGATGAGGACCAGCAAGAGCTTTCAGGGCTGGCACCTTTAGTGTAGGAGCAATCCCTGGACGTTCACAACATCGGTGTTGAATTTTGGCCAGATTGAGCAGGAGAAGCTGTGTACGTTGGAAGTTTTAGTAGGCTAAACAAGTTCAGAGGCCAAGTGTTTGTGGTTCGTTTGAGAGGTTACCAGTGGGAGATGAGGACCAGCAAGAGCTTTCAGGGCTGGCACCTTTAGTGTAGGAGCAATCGCTGGACGTTCGCAATTTCGGTGTTGAGCTCTGGCCAGATTGAGCAGGAGAGGCTGTGTACATTGGAAGTTTTAGTAGGCTAAACAAGTTCAGAGGCCAAGTGTTTGTGGTTCGTTTGAGAGGTTACCAGTGGGAGATGAGGACCAGCAAGAGCTTTCAGGGCTGACACCTTTAGTGTAGGAGGAATCGCTGGACGATCGCAATTTCGGTGTTGAGCTCTGGCCAGATTGAGCAGGAGAGGCTGTGTACGTTGGAAGTTTTAGTAGGCTAAACAAGTTCAGAGGCCAAGTGTTTGTGGTTCGTTTGAGAGGTTACCAGTGGGAGATGAGGACCAGCAAGAGCTTTCAGGCCTGGCACCTTTAGTGTAGGAGCAATCGCTGGACGTTCGCAATTTCGGTGTTGAGCTCTGGCCAGATTGAGCAGGAGAGGCTGTGTACGTTGGAAGTTTTAGTAGGCTAAACAAGTTCAGAGGCCAAGTGTTTGTGGTTCGTTTGAGAGGTTACCAGTGGGAGATGAGGACCAGCAAGAGCTTTCAGGGCTGGCACCTTTAGTGTAGGAGCAATCGCTGGACGTTCGCAATTTCGGTGTTGAGCTCTGGTGAGATTGAGCAGTAGAGGCTGTGTACGTTGGAAGTTTTAGTAGGCTAAACAAGTTCAGAGGCCAAGTGTTTGTGGTTCGTTTGAGAGGTTACCAGTGGGAGATGAGGACCAGCAAGAGCTTTCAGGCCTGGCACCTTTAGTGTAGGAGCAATCCCTGGACGTTCACATCATCGGTGTGGAATTTTGGGCAGATTGAGCAGGAGAGGCTGTGTACGTTGGAAGTTTTAGTAGGCTAAACAAGTTCAGAGGCCAAGTGTTTGTGGTTCGTTTGAGAGGTTACCAGTGGGAGATGAGGACCAGCAAGAGCTTTCAGGGCTGGCACCTTTAGTGTAGGAGCAATCGCTGGACGTTCGCAATTTCGGTGTTGAGCTCTGGCCAGATTGAGCAGGAGAGGCTGTGTACGTTGGAAGTTTTAGTAGGCTAAACAAGTTCAGAGGCCAAGTGTTTGTGGTTCGTTTGAGAGGTTACCAGTGGGAGATGAGGACCAGCAAGAGCTTTCAGGGCTGGCACCTTTAGTGTAGGAGCAATCGCTGGACGTTCGCAATTTCGGTGTTGAGCTCTGGCCAGATTGAGCGGGAGAGGCTGTGTACGTTGGAAGTTTTAGTAGCCTAAACAAGTTCAGAGGCCAAGTGTTTGTGGTTCGTTTGAGAGGTTACCAGTGGGAGATGAGGACCAGCAAGAGCTTTCAGGGCTGGCACCTTTAGTGTAGGAGCAATCGCTGGATGTTCGCAATTTCGGTGTTGAGCTGTGGCCAGACTGAGCAGGAGAGGCAGTGTACGTTGGAAGTTTTAGTAGCCTAAACAAGTTCAGAGCCCAAGTGTTTGTGGTTCGTTTGAGAGGTTACCAGTGGGAGATGAGGACCAGCAAGAGCTTTCAGGGCTGGCACCTTTAGTGTAGGAGCAATCCCTGGACGTTCACATCATCGGTGTTGAGCTCTGGCCAGATTGAGCAGGAGAGGCTGTGTACGTTGGAAGTTTTAGTAGGCTAAACAAGTGCAGAGGCCAAGTGTTTGTGGTTCGTTTGAGAGGTTACCAGTGGGAGATGAGGACCAGCAAGAGCTTTCAGGGCTGACACCTTTAGTGTAGGAGGAATCGCTGGACGATCGCAATTTCGGTGTTGAGCTCTGGCCAGATTGAGCAGGAGAGGCTGTGTACGTTGGAAGTTTTAGTAGGCTAAACAAGTTCAGAGGCCAAGTGTTTGTGGTTCGTTTGAGAGGTTACCAGTGGGAGATGAGGACCAGCAAGAGCTTTCAGGGCTGGCACCTTTAGTGTAGGAGCAATTGCTGGACGTTCGCAATTTCGGTGTTGAGCTCTGGCCAGATTGAGCAGGAGAGGCTGTGTACGTTGGAAGTTTTAGTAGGCTAAACAAGTTCAGAGGCCAAGTGTTTGTGGTTTGTTTGAGAGGTTACCAGTGGGAGATGAGGACCAGCAAGAGCTTTCAGGGCTGGCACCTTTAGTGTAGGAGCAATCCCTGGACGTTCACATCATCGGTGTTGAGCTCTGGTCAGATTGAGCAGGAGAGGCTGTGTACATTGGAAGTTTTAGTAGGCTAAACAAGTTCAGAGGCCAAGTGTTTGTGGTTCGTTTGAGAGGTTACCAGTGGGAGATGAGGACCAGCAAGAGCTTTCAGGGCTGGCACCTTTAGTGTAGGAGCAATCGCTGGACGTTCGCAATGTCGGTGTTGAGCTCTGGCCAGATTGAGCAGGAGAGGCTGTGTACGTTGGAAGTTTTAGTAGGCTAAACAAGTTCAGAGGCCAAGTGTTTGTGGTTCGTTTGAGAGGTTACCAGTGGGAGATGAGGACCAGCAAGAGCTTTCAGGGCTGACACCTTTAGTGTAGGAGCAATCGCTGGACGTTCACATCATCGGTGTTGAATTTTGGGCAGATTGAGCAGGAGAGGCTGTGTACGTTGGAAGTTTTAGTAGGCTAAACAAGTTCAGAGGCCAAGTGTTTGTGGTTCGTTTGAGAGGTTACCAGTGGGAGATGAGGACCAGCAAGAGCTTTCAGGCCTGGCACCTTTAGTGTAGGAGCAATCGCTGGACGTTCGCAATTTCGGTGTTGAGCTCTGGCCAGATTGAGCAGGAGAGGCTGTGTACGTTGGAAGTTTTAGTAGGCTAAACAAGTTCAGAGGCCAAGTGTTTGTGGTTCATTTGAGAGGTTACCAGTGGGAGATGAGGAGCAGCAAGAGCTTTCAGGGCTGGCACCTTTAGTGTAGGAGCAATCCCTGGACGTTCACAACATCGGTGTTGAATTTTGGGCAGATAGAGCAGGAGAGGCTGTGTACGTTGGAAGTTTTAGTAGGCTAAACAAGTTCAGAGGCCAAGTGTTTGTGGTTCGTTTGAGAGGTTACCAGTGGGAGATGAGGACCAGCAAGAGCTTTCAGGGCTGGCACCTTTAGTGTAGGAACAATTGCTGGACGTTCGCAATTTCGGTGTTGAGCTCTGGCCAGATTGAGCAGGAGAGGCTGTGTACGTTGGAAGTTTTAGTAGGCTAAACAAGTTCAGAGGCCAAGTGTTTGTGGTTCGTTTGAGAGGTTACCAGTGGGAGATGAGGACCAGCAAGAGCTTTCAGGGCTGGCACCTTTACTGTAGGAGCAATCCCTGGACGTTCACATCATCGGTGTTGAGCTCTGGCCAGATTGAGCAGGAGAGGCTGTGTACGTTGGAAGTTTTAGTAGGCTAAACAAGTTCAGAGGCCAAGTGTTTGTGGTTCGTTTGAGAGGTTACCAGTGGGAGATGAGGACCAGCAAGAGCTTTCAGGGCTGGCACCTTTAGTGTAGGAGCAATCCCTGGACGTTCACAACATCGGTGTTGAATTTTGGCCAGATTGAGCAGGAGAAGCTGTGTACGTTGGAAGTTTTAGTAGGCTAAACAAGTTCAGAGGCCAAGTGTTTGTGGTTCGTTTGAGAGGTTACCAGTGGGAGATGAGGACCAGCAAGAGCTTTCAGGCCTGGCACCTTTAGTGTAGGAGCAATCGCTGGACGTTCGCAATTTCGGTGTTGAGCTCTGGCCAGATTGAGCAGGAGAGGCTGTGTACATTGGAAGTTTTAGTAGGCTAAACAAGTTCAGAGGCCAAGTGTTTGTGGTTCGTTTGAGAGGTTACCAGTGGGAGATGAGGACCAGCAAGAGCTTTCAGGGCTGACACCTTTAGTGTAGGAGCAATCGCTGGACGTTCACATCATCGGTGTGGAATTTTGGGCAGATTGAGCAGGAGAGGCTGTGTACGTTGGAAGTTTTAGTAGGCTAAACAAGTTCAGAGGCCAAGTGTTTGTGGTTCGTTTGAGAGGTTACCAGTGGGAGATGAGGACCAGCAAGAGCTTTCAGGCCTGGCACCTTTAGTGTAGGAGCAATCGCTGGACGTTCGCAATTTCGGTGTTGAGCTCTGGCCAGATTGAGCAGGAGAGGCTGTGTACGTTGGAAGTTTTAGTAGGCTAAACAAGTTCAGAGGCCAAGTGTTTGTGGTTCATTTGAGAGGTTACCAGTGGGAGATGAGGAGCAGCAAGAGCTTTCAGGGCTGGCACCTTTAGTGTAGGAGCAATCCCTGGACGTTCACAACATCGGTGTTGAATTTTGGGCAGATAGAGCAGGAGAGGCTGTGTACGTTGGAAGTTTTAGTAGGCTAAACAAGTTCAGAGGCCAAGTGTTTGTGGTTCGTTTGAGAGGTTACCAGTGGGAGATGAGGACCAGCAAGAGCTTTCAGGGCTGGCACCTTTAGTGTAGGAACAATTGCTGGACGTTCGCAATTTCGGTGTTGAGCTCTGGCCAGATTGAGCAGGAGAGGCTGTGTACGTTGGAAGTTTTAGTAGGCTAAACAAGTTCAGAGGCCAAGTGTTTGTGGTTCGTTTGAGAGGTTACCAGTGGGAGATGAGGACCAGCAAGAGCTTTCAGGGCTGGCACCTTTACTGTAGGAGCAATCCCTGGACGTTCACATCATCGGTGTTGAGCTCTGGCCAGATTGAGCAGGAGAGGCTGTGTACGTTGGAAGTTTTAGTAGGCTAAACAAGTTCAGAGGCCAAGTGTTTGTGGTTCGTTTGAGAGGTTACCAGTGGGAGATGAGGACCAGCAAGAGCTTTCAGGGCTGGCACCTTTAGTGTAGGAGCAATCGCTGGACGTTCGCAATTTCGGTGTTGAGCTCTGGCCAGATTGAGCAGGAGAGGCTGTGTACGTTGGAAGTTTTAGTAGGCTAAACAAGTTCAGAGGCCAAGTGTTTGTGGTTCGTTTGAGAGGTTACCAGTGGGAGATGAGGACCAGCAAGAGCTTTCAGGGCTGGCACCTTTAGTGTAGGAGCAATCCCTGGACGTTCACAACATCGGTGTTGAATTTTGGCCAGATTGAGCAGGAGAAGCTGTGTACGTTGGAAGTTTTAGTAGGCTAAACAAGTTCAGAGGCCAAGTGTTTGTGGTTCGTTTGAGAGGTTACCAGTGGGAGATGAGGACCAGCAAGAGCTTTCAGGCCTGGCACCTTTAGTGTAGGAGCAATCGCTGGACGTTCGCAATTTCGGTGTTGAGCTCTGGCCAGATTGAGCAGGAGAGGCTGTGTACATTGGAAGTTTTAGTAGGCTAAACAAGTTCAGAGGCCAAGTGTTTGTGGTTCGTTTGAGAGGTTACCAGTGGGAGATGAGGACCAGCAAGAGCTTTCAGGGCTGACAGCTTTAGTGTAGGAGGAATCGCTGGACGATCGCAATTTCGGTGTTGAGCTCTGGCCAGATTGAGCAGGAGAGGCTGTGTACGTTGGAAGTTTTAGTAGGCTAAACAAGTTCAGAGGCCAAGTGTTTGTGGTTCGTTTGAGAGGTTACCAGTGGGAGATGAGGACCAGCAAGAGCTTTCAGGCCTGGCACCTTTAGTGTAGGAGCAATCCCTGGACGTTCGCAATTTCGGTGTTGAGCTCTGGCCAGATTGAGCAGGAGAGGCTGTGTACGTTGGAAGTTTTAGTAGGCTAAACAAGTTCAGAGGCCAAGTGTTTGTGGTTCGTTTGAGAGGTTACCAGTGGGAGATGAGGACCAGCAAGAGCTTTCAGGGCTGGCACCTTTAGTGTAGGAGCAATCCCTGGACGTTCACAACATCGGTGTTGAATTTTGGCCAGATTGAGCAGTAGAGGCTGTGTACGTTGGAAGTTTTAGTAGGCTAAACAAGTTCAGAGGCCAAGTGTTTGTGGTTCGTTTGAGAGGTTACCAGTGGGAGATGAGGACCAGCAAGAGCTTTCAGGGCTGGCACCTTTAGTGTAGGAGCAATCCCTGGACGTTCACAACATCGGTGTTGAATTTTGGCCAGATTGAGCAGGAGAAGCTGTGTACGTTGGAAGTTTTAGTAGGCTAAACAAGTTCAGAGGCCAAGTGTTTGTGGTTCGTTTGAGAGGTTACCAGTGGGAGATGAGGACCAGCAAGAGCTTTCAGGGCTGGCACCTTTAGTGTAGGAGCAATCGCTGGACGTTCGCAATTTCGGTGTTGAGCTCTGGCCAGATTGAGCAGGAGAGGCTGTGTACATTGGAAGTTTTAGTAGGCTAAACAAGTTCAGAGGCCAAGTGTTTGTGGTTCGTTTGAGAGGTTACCAGTGGGAGATGAGGACCAGCAAGAGCTTTCAGGGCTGACACCTTTAGTGTAGGAGGAATCGCTGGACGATCGCAATTTCGGTGTTGAGCTCTGGCCAGATTGAGCAGGAGAGGCTGTGTACGTTGGAAGTTTTAGTAGGCTAAACAAGTTCAGAGGCCAAGTGTTTGTGGTTCGTTTGAGAGGTTACCAGTGGGAGATGAGGACCAGCAAGAGCTTTCAGGGCTGGCACCTTTAGTGTAGGAGCAATCGCTGGACGTTCGCAATTTCGGTGTTGAGCTCTGGCCAGATTGAGCAGGAGAGGCTGTGTACGTTGGAAGTTTTAGTAGGCTAAACAAGTTCAGAGGCCAAGTGTTTGTGGTTCGTTTGAGAGGTTACCAGTGGGAGATGAGGACCAGCAAGAGCTTTCAGGGCTGGCACCTTTAGTGTAGGAGCAATCGCTGGACGTTCGCAATTTCGGTGTTGAGCTCTGGCCAGATTGAGCAGGAGAGGCTGTGTACGTTGGAAGTTTTAGTAGGCTAAACAAGTTCAGAGGCCAAGTGTTTGTGGTTCGTTTGAGAGGTTACCAGTGGGAGATGAGGACCAGCAAGAGCTTTCAGGGCTGGCACCTTTAGTGTAGGAGCAATTGCTGGACGTTCACATCATCGGTGTGGAATTTTGGGCAGATTGAGCAGGAGAGGCTGTGTACGTTGGAAGTTTTAGTAGGCTAAACAAGTTCAGAGGCCAAGTGTTTGTGGTTCGTTTGAGAGGTTACCAGTGGGAGATGAGGACCAGCAAGAGCTTTCAGGCCTGGCACCTTTACTGTAGGAGCAATGGCTGGACGTTCGCAATTTCGGTGTTGAGCTCTGGCCACATTGAGCAGGAGAGGCTGTGTACGTTGGAAGTTTTAGTAGGCTAAACAAGTTCAGAGGCCAAGTGTTTGTGGTTCGTTTGAGAGGTTACCAGTGGGAGATGAGGACCAGCAAGAGCTTTCAGGGCTGGCACCTTTAGTGTAGGAGCAATCCCTGGACGTTCACAACATCGGTGTTGAATTTTGGCCAGATTGAGCAGGAGAAGCTGTGTACGTTGGAAGTTTTAGTAGGCTAAACAAGTTCAGAGGCCAAGTGTTTGTGGTTCGTTTGAGAGGTTACCAGTGGGAGATGAGGACCAGCAAGAGCTTTCAGGCCTGGCACCTTTAGTGTAGGAGCAATCGCTGGACGTTCGCAATTTCGGTGTTGAGCTCTGGCCAGATTGAGCAGGAGAGGCTGTGTACGTTGGAAGTTTTAGTAGGCTAAACAAGTTCAGAGGCCAAGTGTTTGTGGTTCGTTTGAGAGGTTACCAGTGGGAGATGAGGACCAGCAAGAGCTTTCAGGGCTGACACCTTTAGTGTAGGAGGAATCGCTGGACGATCGCAATTTCGGTGTTGAGCTCTGGCCAGATTGAGCAGGAGAGGCTGTGTACGTTGGAAGTTTTAGTAGGCTAAACAAGTTCAGAGGCCAAGTGTTTGTGGTTCGTTTGAGAGGTTACCAGTGGGAGATGAGGACCAGCAAGAGCTTTCAGGCTGGCACCTTTAGTGTAGGAGCAATCGCTGGACGTTCGCAATTTCGGTGTTGAGCTCTGGCCAGATTGAGCAGGAGAGGCTGTGTACGTTGGAAGTTTTAGTAGGCTAAACAAGTTCAGAGGCCAAGTGTTTGTGGTTCGTTTGAGAGGTTACCAGTGGGAGATGAGGACCAGCAAGAGCTTTCAGGGCTGGCACCTTTAGTGTAGGAGCAATCCTGGACGTTCACAACATCGGTGTTGAATTTTGGCCAGATTGAGCAGGAGAGGCTGTGTACGTTGGAAGTTTTAGTAGGCTAAACAAGTTCAGAGGCCAAGTGTTTGTGGTTCGTTTGAGAGGTTACCAGTGGGAGATGAGGACCAGCAAGAGCTTTCAGGGCTGGCACCTTTAGTGTAGGAGCAATCGCTGGACGTTCGCAATTTCGGTGTTGAATTTTGGGCAGATTGAGCAGGAGAGGCTGTGTACGTTGGAAGTTTTAGTAGGCTAAACAAGTTCAGAGGCCAAGTGTTTGTGGTTCGTTTGAGAGGTTACCAGTGGGAGATGAGGACCAGCAAGAGCTTTCAGGCCTGGCACCTTTAGTGTAGGAGCAATCCCTGGACGTTCACATCATCGGTGTGGAATTTTGGGCAGATTGAGCAGGAGAGGCTGTGTACGTTGGAAGTTTTAGTAGGCTAAACAAGTTCAGAGGCCAAGTGTTTGTGGTTCGTTTGAGAGGTTACCAGTGGGAGATGAGGACCAGCAAGAGCTTTCAGGGCTGGCACCTTTAGTGTAGGAGCAATCGCTGGACGTTCGCAATTTCGTGTTGAGCTCTGGCCAGATTGAGCAGGAGAGGCTGTGTACGTTGGAAGTTTTAGTAGGCTAAACAAGTTCAGAGGCCACCAAGTGTTTGTGGTTCGTTTGAGAGGTTACCAGTGGGAGATGAGGACCAGCAAGAGCTTTCAGGGCTGGCACCTTTAGTGTAGGAGCAATGGCTGGACGTTCGCAATTTCGGTGTTGAGCTCTGGCCAGATTGAGCAGGAGAGGCTGTGTACGTTGGAAGTTTTAGTAGGCTAAACAAGTTCAGAGGCCAAGTGTTTGTGGTTCGTTTGAGAGGTTACCAGTGGGAGATGAGGACCAGCAAGAGCTTTCAGGGCTGGCACCTTTACTGTAGGAGCAATTGCTGGACGTTCGCAATTTCGGTGTTGAGCTCTGGCCAGATTGAGCAGGAGAGGCTGTGTACATTGGAAATTTTAGTAGGCTAAACAAGTTCAGAGGCCAAGTGTTTGTGGTTCGTTTGAGAGGTTACCAGTGGGAGATGAGGACCAGCAAGAGCTTTCAGGGCTGGCACCTTTAGTGTAGGAGCAATCGCTGGACGTTCGCAATTTCGGTGTTGAGCTCTGGCCAGATTGAGCAGGAGAGGCTGTGTACGTTGGAAGTTTTAGTAGGCTAAACAAGTTCAGAGGCCAAGTGTTTGTGGTTCGTTTGAGAGGTTACCAGTGGGAGATGAGGACCAGCAAGAGCTTTCAGGCCTGGCACCTTTAGTGTAGGAGCAATCGCTGGACGTTCGCAATTTCGGTGTTGAGCTCTGGCCAGATTGAGCAGGAGAGGCTGTGTACGTTGGAAGTTTTAGTAGGCTAAACAAGTTCAGAGGCCAAGTGTTTGTGGTTCGTTTGAGAGGTTACCAGTGGGAGATGAGGACCAGCAAGAGCTTTCAGGGCTGGCACCTTTAGTGTAGGAGCAATCCCTGGACGTTCACAACATCGGTGTTGAATTTTGGCCAGATTGAGCAGGAGAAGCTGTGTACGTTGGAAGTTTTAGTAGGCTAAACAAGTTCAGAGGCCAAGTGTTTGTGGTTCGTTTGAGAGGTTACCAGTGGGAGATGAGGACCAGCAAGAGCTTTCAGGCCTGGCACCTTTAGTGTAGGAGCAATCGCTGGACGTTCGCAATTTCGGTGTTGAGCTCTGGCCAGATTGAGCAGGAGAGGCTGTGTACATTGGAAGTTTTAGTAGGCTAAACAAGTTCAGAGGCCAAGTGTTTGTGGTTCGTTTGAGAGGTTACCAGTGGGAGATGAGGACCAGCAAGAGCTTTCAGGGCTGACACCTTTAGTGTAGGAGGAATCGCTGGACGATCGCAATTTCGGTGTTGAGCTCTGGCCAGATTGAGCAGGAGAGGCTGTGTACGTTGGAAGTTTTAGTAGGCTAAACAAGTTCAGAGGCCAAGTGTTTGTGGTTCGTTTGAGAGGTTACCAGTGGGAGATGAGGACCCGCAAGAGCTTTCAGGCCTGGCACCTTTAGTGTAGGAGCAATCGCTGGACGTTCGCAATTTCGGTGTTGAGCTCTGGCCAGATTGAGCAGGAGAGGCTGTGTACGTTGGAAGTTTTAGTAGGCTAAACAAGTTCAGAGGCCAAGTGTTTGTGGTTCGTTTGAGAGGTTACCAGTGGGAGATGAGGACCAGCAAGAGCTTTCAGGGCTGGCACCTTTAGTGTAGGAGCAATGGCTGGACGTTCGCAATTTCGGTGTTGAGCTCTGTTCAGATTGAGCAGTAGAGGCTGTGTACGTTGGAAGTTTTAGTAGGCTAAACAAGTTCAGAGGCCAAGTGTTTGTGGTTCGTTTGAGAGGTTACCAGTGGGAGATGAGGACCAGCAAGAGCTTTCAGGGCTGGCACCTTTAGTGTAGGAGCAATCCCTGGACGTTCACATCATCGGTGTGTAATTTTGGCCAGATTGAGCAGGAGAGGCTGTGTACGTTGGAAGTTTTAGTAGGCTAAACAAGTTCAGAGGCCAAGTGTTTGTGGTTCGTTTGAGAGGTTACCAGTGGGAGATGAGGACCAGCAAGAGCTTTCAGGGCTGGCACCTTTAGTGTAGGAGCAATCGCTGGACGTTCGCAATTTCGGTGTTGAGCTCTGGCCAGATTGAGCAGGAGAGGCTGTGTACGTTGGAAGTTTTAGTAGGCTAAACAAGTTCAGAGGCCAAGTGTTTGTGGTTCGTTTGAGAGGTTACCAGTGGGAGATGAGGACCAGCAAGAGCTTTCAGGGCTGGCACCATTAGTGTAGGAGCAATCGCTGGACGTTCGCAATTTCGGTGTTGAGCTCTGGCCAGATTGAGCGGGAGAGGCTGGGTACGTTGGAAGTTTTAGTAGGCTAAACAAGTTCAGAGGCCAAGTGTTTGTGGTTCGTTTGAGAGGTTACCAGTGGGAGATGAGGACCAGCAAGAGCTTTCAGGGCTGGCACCTTTAGTGTAGGAGCAATGGCTGGACGTTCGCAATTTCGGTGTTGAGCTGTGGCCAGACTGAGCAGGAGAGGCAGTGTACGTTGGAAGTTTTAGTAGCCTAAACAAGTTCAGAGCCCAAGTGTTTGTGGTTCGTTTGAGAGGTTACCAGTGGGAGATGAGGACCAGCAAGAGCTTTCAGGGCTGGCACCTTTAGTGTAGGAGCAATCGCTGGACGTTCACATCATCGGTGTTGAGCTCTGGTCAGATTGAGCAGGAGAGGCTGTGTACGTTGGAAGTTTTAGTAGGCTAAACAAGTTCAGAGGCCAAGTGTTTGTGGTTCGTTTGAGAGGTTACCAGTGGGAGATGAGGACCAGCAAGAGCTTTCAGGGCTGACACCTTTAGTGTAGGAGGAATCGCTGGACGATCGCAATTTCGGTGTTGAGCTCTGGCCAGATTGAGCAGGAGAGGCTGTGTACGTTGGAAGTTTTAGTAGGCTAAACAAGTTCAGAGGCCAAGTGTTTGTGGTTCGTTTGAGAGGTTACCAGTGGGAGATGAGGACCAGCAAGAGCTTTCAGGGCTGGCACCTTTAGTGTAGGAGCAATTGCTGGACGTTCGCAATTTCGGTGTTGAGCTCTGGCCAGATTGAGCAGGAGAGGCTGTGTACGTTGGAAGTTTTAGTAGGCTAAACAAGTTCAGAGGCCAAGTGTTTGTGGTTCGTTTGAGAGGTTACCAGTGGGAGATGAGGACCAGCAAGAGCTTTCAGGGCTGGCACCTTTAGTGTAGGAGCAATCCCTGGACGTTCACATCATCGGTGTTGAGCTCTGGTCAGATTGAGCAGGAGAGGCTGTGTACATTGGAAGTTTTAGTAGGCTAAACAAGTTCAGAGGCCAAGTGTTTGTGGTTCGTTTGAGAGGTTACCAGTGGGAGATGAGGACCAGCAAGAGCTTTCAGGGCTGGCACCTTCAGTGTAGGAGCAATCGCTGGACGTTCGCAATGTCGGTGTTGAGCTCTGGCCAGATTGAGCAGGAGAGGCTGTGTACGTTGGAAGTTTTAGTAGGCTAAACAAGTTCAGAGGCCAAGTGTTTGTGGTTCGTTTGAGAGGTTACCAGTGGGAGATGAGGACCAGCAAGAGCTTTCAGGGCTGACACCTTTAGTGTAGGAGCAATCGCTGGACGTTCACATCATCGGTGTGGAATTTTGGGCAGATTGAGCAGGAGAGGCTGTGTACGTTGGAAGTTTTAGTAGGCTAAACAAGTTCAGAGGCCAAGTGTTTGTGGTTCGTTTGAGAGGTTACCAGTGGGAGATGAGGACCAGCAAGAGCTTTCAGGCCTGGCACCTTTAGTGTAGGAGCAATCGCTGGACGTTCGCAATTTCGGTGTTGAGCTCTGGCCAGATTGAGCAGGAGAGGCTGTGTACGTTGGAAGTTTTAGTAGGCTAAACAAGTTCAGAGGCCAAGTGTTTGTGGTTCATTTGAGAGGTTACCAGTGGGAGATGAGGAGCAGCAAGAGCTTTCAGGGCTGGCACCTTTAGTGTAGGAGCAATCCCTGGACGTTCACAACATCGGTGTTGAATTTTGGGCAGATAGAGCAGGAGAGGCTGTGTACGTTGGAAGTTTTAGTAGGCTAAACAAGTTCAGAGGCCAAGTGTTTGTGGTTCGTTTGAGAGGTTACCAGTGGGAGATGAGGACCAGCAAGAGCTTTCAGGGCTGGCACCTTTACTGTAGGAGCAATCCCTGGACGTTCACAACATCAGTGTTGAGCTCTGGCCAGATTGAGCAGGAGAGGCTGTGTACGTTGGAAGTTTTAGTAGTCTAAACAAGTTCAGAGGCCAAGTGTTTGTGGTTCGTTTGAGAGGTTACCAGTGGGAGATGAGGACCAGCAAGAGCTTTCAGGGCTGACACCTTTAGTGTAGGAGGAATCGCTGGACGATCGCAATTTCGGTGTTGAGCTCTGGCCAGATTGAGCAGGAGAGGCTGTGTACGTTGGAAGTTTTAGTAGGCTAAACAAGTTCAGAGGCCAAGTGTTTGTGGTTCGTTTGAGAGGTTACCAGTGGGAGATGAGGACCAGCAAGAGCTTTCAGGCCTGGCACCTTTAGTGTAGGAGCAATCCCTGGACGTTCGCAATTTCGGTGTTGAGCTCTGGCCAGATTGAGCAGGAGAGGCTGTGTACGTTGGAAGTTTTAGTAGGCTAAACAAGTTCAGAGGCCAAGTGTTTGTGGTTCGTTTGAGAGGTTACCAGTGGGAGATGAGGACCAGCAAGAGCTTTCAGGGCTGGCACCTTTAGTGTAGGAGCAATCCCTGGACGTTCACAACATCGGTGTTGAATTTTGGCCAGATTGAGCAGGAGAGGCTGTGTACGTTGGAAGTTTTAGTAGGCTAAACAAGTTCAGAGGCCAAGTGTTTGTGGTTCGTTTGAGAGGTTACCAGTGGGAGATGAGGACCAGCAAGAGCTTTCAGGGCTGGCACCTTTAGTGTAGGAGCAATCCCTGGACGTTCACAACATCGGTGTTGAATTTTGGGCAGATTGAGCAGGAGAGGCTGTGTACGTTGGAAGTTTTAGTAGGCTAAACAAGTTCAGAGGCCAAGTGTTTGTGGTTCGTTTGAGAGGTTACCAGTGGGAGATGAGGACCAGCAAGAGCTTTCAGGCCTGGCACCTTTAGTGTAGGAGCAATCGCTGGACGTTCGCAATTTCGGTGTTGAGCTCTGGCCAGATTGAGCAGGAGAGGCTGTGTACATTGGAAGTTTTAGTAGGCTAAACAAGTTCAGAGGCCAAGTGTTTGTGGTTCGTTTGAGAGGTTACCAGTGGGAGATGAGGACCAGCAAGAGCTTTCAGGGCTGACACCTTTAGTGTAGGAGGAATCGCTGGACGATCGCAATTTCGGTGTTGAGCTCTGGCCAGATTGAGCAGGAGAGGCTGTGTACGTTGGAAGTTTTAGTAGGCTAAACAAGTTCAGAGGCCAAGTGTTTGTGGTTCGTTTGAGAGGTTACCAGTGGGAGATGAGGACCAGCAAGAGCTTTCAGGCCTGGCACCTTTAGTGTAGGAGCAATCGCTGGACGTTCGCAATTTCGGTGTTGAGCTCTGGCCAGATTGAGCAGGAGAGGCTGTGTACGTTGGAAGTTTTAGTAGGCTAAACAAGTTCAGAGGCCAAGTGTTTGTGGTTCGTTTGAGAGGTTACCAGTGGGAGATGAGGACCAGCAAGAGCTTTCAGGGCTGGCACCTTTAGTGTAGGAGCAATCGCTGGACGTTCGCAATTTCGGTGTTGAGCTCTGGCCAGATTGAGCAGGAGAGGCTGTGTACGTTGGAAGTTTTAGTAGGCTAAACAAGTTCAGAGGCCAAGTGTTTGTGGTTCGTTTGAGAGGTTACCAGTGGGAGATGAGGACCAGCAAGAGCTTTCAGGGCTGGCACCTTTAGTGTAGGAGCAATTGCTGGACGTTCACATCATCGGTGTGGAATTTTGGGCAGATTGAGCAGGAGAGGCTGTGTACGTTGGAAGTTTTAGTAGGCTAAACAAGTTCAGAGGCCAAGTGTTTGTGGTTCGTTTGAGAGGTTACCAGTGGGAGATGAGGACCAGCAAGAGCTTTCAGGCCTGGCACCTTTACTGTAGGAGCAATGGCTGGACGTTCGCAATTTCGGTGTTGAGCTCTGGCCACATTGAGCAGGAGAGGCTGTGTACGTTGGAAGTTTTAGTAGGCTAAACAAGTTCAGAGGCCAAGTGTTTGTGGTTCGTTTGAGAGGTTACCAGTGGGAGATGAGGACCAGCAAGAGCTTTCAGGGCTGGCACCTTTAGTGTAGGAGCAATCCCTGGACGTTCACAACATCGGTGTTGAATTTTGGCCAGATTGAGCAGGAGAAGCTGTGTACGTTGGAAGTTTTAGTAGGCTAAACAAGTTCAGAGGCCAAGTGTTTGTGGTTCGTTTGAGAGGTTACCAGTGGGAGATGAGGACCAGCAAGAGCTTTCAGGCCTGGCACCTTTACTGTAGGAGCAATCGCTGGACGTTCGCAATTTCGGTGTTGAGCTCTGGCCAGATTGAGCAGGAGAGGCTGTGTACGTTGGAAGTTTTAGTAGGCTAAACAAGTTCAGAGGCCAAGTGTTTGTGGTTCGTTTGAGAGGTTACCAGTGGGAGATGAGGACCAGCAAGAGCTTTCAGGGCTGACACCTTTAGTGTAGGAGGAATCGCTGGACGATCGCAATTTCGGTGTTGAGCTCTGGCCAGATTGAGCAGGAGAGGCTGTGTACGTTGGAAGTTTTAGTAGGCTAAACAAGTTCAGAGGCCAAGTGTTTGTGGTTCGTTTGAGAGGTTACCAGTGGGAGATGAGGACCAGCAAGAGCTTTCAGGGCTGGCACCTTTAGCGTAGGAGCAATCGCTGGACGTTCGCAATTTCGGTGTTGAGCTCTGGCCAGATTGAGCAGGAGAGGCTGTGTACGTTGGAAGTTTTAGTAGGCTAAACAAGTTCAGAGGCCAAGTGTTTGTGGTTCGTTTGAGAGGTTACCAGTGGGAGATGAGGACCAGCAAGAGCTTTCAGGGCTGGCACCTTTAGTGTAGGAGCAATCCCTGGACGTTCACAACATCGGTGTTGAATTTTGGCCAGATTGAGCAGGAGAGGCTGTGTACGTTGGAAGTTTTAGTAGGCTAAACAAGTTCAGAGGCCAAGTGTTTGTGGTTCGTTTGAGAGGTTACCAGTGGGAGATGAGGACCAGCAAGAGCTTTCAGGGCTGGCACCTTTAGTGTAGGAGCAATCGCTGGACGTTCGCAATTTCGGTGTTGAGCTCTGGCCAGATTGAGCAGGAGAGGCTGTGTACGTTGGAAGTTTTAGTAGGCTAAACAAGTTCAGAGGCCAAGTGTTTGTGGTTCGTTTGAGAGGTTACCAGTGGGAGATGAGGACCAGCAAGAGCTTTCAGGGCTGGCACCTTTAGTGTAGGAGCAATCCCTGGACGTTCACAACATCGGTGTTGAGCTCTGGCCAGATTGAGCAGGAGAGGCTGTGTACGTTGGAAGTTTTAGTAGGCTAAACAAGTTCAGAGGCCAAGTGTTTGTGGTTCGTTTGAGAGGTTACCAGTGGGAGATGAGGACCAGCAAGAGCTTTCAGGGCTGGCACCTTTAGTGTAGGAGCAATCCCTGGACGTTCACAACATCGGTGTTGAATTTTGGCCAGATTGAGCAGTAGAGGCTGTGTACGTTGGAAGTTTTAGTAGGCTAAACAAGTTCAGAGGCCAAGTGTTTGTGGTTCGTTTGAGAGGTTACCAGTGGGAGATGAGGACCAGCAAGAGCTTTCAGGGCTGGCACCTTTAGTGTAGGAGCAATCCCTGGACGTTCACAACATCGGTGTTGAATTTTGGCCAGATTGAGCAGGAGAAGCTGTGTACGTTGGAAGTTTTAGTAGGCTAAACAAGTTCAGAGGCCAAGTGTTTGTGGTTCGTTTGAGAGGTTACCAGTGGGAGATGAGGACCAGCAAGAGCTTTCAGGCCTGGCACCTTTAGTGTAGGAGCAATCGCTGGACGTTCGCAATTTCGGTGTTGAGCTCTGGCCAGATTGAGCAGGAGAGGCTGTGTACATTGGAAGTTTTAGTAGGCTAAACAAGTTCAGAGGCCAAGTGTTTGTGGTTCGTTTGAGAGGTTACCAGTGGGAGATGAGGACCAGCAAGAGCTTTCAGGGCTGACACCTTTAGTGTAGGAGGAATCGCTGGACGATCGCAATTTCGGTGTTGAGCTCTGGCCAGATTGAGCAGGAGAGGCTGTGTACGTTGGAAGTTTTAGTAGGCTAAACAAGTTCAGAGGCCAAGTGTTTGTGGTTCGTTTGAGAGGTTACCAGTGGGAGATGAGGACCAGCAAGAGCTTTCAGGCCTGGCACCTTTAGTGTAGGAGCAATCGCTGGACGTTCGCAATTTCGGTGTTGAGCTCTGGCCAGATTGAGCAGGAGAGGCTGTGTACGTTGGAAGTTTTAGTAGGCTAAACAAGTTCAGAGGCCAAGTGTTTGTGGTTCGTTTGAGAGGTTACCAGTGGGAGATGAGGACCAGCAAGAGCTTTCAGGGCTGGCACCTTTAGTGTAGGAGCAATCGCTGGACGTTCGCAATTTCGGTGTTGAGCTCTGGCCAGATTGAGCAGGAGAGGCTGTGTACGTTGGAAGTTTTAGTAGGCTAAACAAGTTCAGAGGCCAAGTGTTTGTGGTTCGTTTGAGAGGTTACCAGTGGGAGATGAGGACCAGCAAGAGCTTTCAGGGCTGGCACCTTTAGTGTAGGAGCAATCCCTGGACGTTCACAACATCGGTGTTGAATTTTGGCCAGATTGAGCAGGAGAAGCTGTGTACGTTGGAAGTTTTAGTAGGCTAAACAAGTTCAGAGGCCAAGTGTTTGTGGTTCGTTTGAGAGGTTACCAGTGGGAGATGAGGACCAGCAAGAGCTTTCAGGCCTGGCACCTTTAGTGTAGGAGCAATCGCTGGACGTTCGCAATTTCGGTGTTGAGCTCTGGCCAGATTGAGCAGGAGAGGCTGTGTACGTTGGAAGTTTTAGTAGGCTAAACAAGTTCAGAGGCCAAGTGTTTGTGGTTCGTTTGAGAGGTTACCAGTGGGAGATGAGGACCAGCAAGAGCTTTCAGGGCTGACACCTTTAGTGTAGGAGGAATCGCTGGACGATCGCAATTTCGGTGTTGAGCTCTGGCCAGATTGAGCAGGAGAGGCTGTGTACGTTGGAAGTTTTAGTAGGCTAAACAAGTTCAGAGGCCAAGTGTTTGTGGTTCGTTTGAGAGGTTACCAGTGGGAGATGAGGACCAGCAAGAGCTTTCAGGCCTGGCACCTTTAGTGTAGGAGCAATCGCTGGACGTTCGCAATTTCGGTGTTGAGCTCTGGCCAGATTGAGCAGGAGAGGCTGTGTACGTTGGAAGTTTTAGTAGGCTAAACAAGTTCAGAGGCCAAGTGTTTGTGGTTCGTTTGAGAGGTTACCAGTGGGAGATGAGGACCAGCAAGAGCTTTCAGGGCTGGCACCTTTAGTGTAGGAGCAATCCCTGGACGTTCACAACATCGGTGTTGAATTTTGGCCAGATTGAGCAGGAGAGGCTGTGTACGTTGGAAGTTTTAGTAGGCTAAACAAGTTCAGAGGCCAAGTGTTTGTGGTTCGTTTGAGAGGTTACCAGTGGGAGATGAGGACCAGCAAGAGCTTTCAGGGCTGGCACCTTTAGTGTAGGAGCAATCGCTGGACGTTCGCAATTTCGGTGTTGAGCTCTGGCCAGATTGAGCAGGAGAGGCTGTGTACGTTGGAAGTTTTAGTAGGCTAAACAAGTTCAGAGGCCAAGTGTTTGTGGTTCGTTTGAGAGGTTACCAGTGGGAGATGAGGACCAGCAAGAGCTTTCAGGGCTGGCACCTTTACTGTAGGAGCAATGGCTGGACGTTCGCAACATCGGTGTTGAGCTCTGGCCAGATTGAGCAGGAGAGGCTGTGTACGTTGGAAGTTTTAGTAGGCTAAACAAGTTCAGAGGCCAAGTGTTTGTGGTTCGTTTGAGAGGTTACCAGTGGGAGATGAGGACCAGCAAGAGCTTTCAGGGGTGGCACCATTAGTGTAGGAGCAATCGCTGGACGTTCGCAACATCGGTGTTGAATTTTGGGCAGATTGAGCAGGAGAGGCTGTGTACGTTGGAAGTTTTAGTAGGCTAAACAAGTTCAGAGGCCAAGTGTTTGTGGTTCGTTTGAGAGGTTACCAGTGGGAGATGAGGACCAGCAAGAGCTTTCAGGGCTGGCACCTTTAGTGTAGGAGCAATCCCTGGACGTTCACATCATCGGTGTTGAATTTTGGCCAGATTGAGCAGGAGAGGCTGTGTACGTTGGAAGTTTTAGTAGGCTAAACAAGTTCAGAGGCCAAGTGTTTGTGGTTCGTTTGAGAGGTTACCAGTGGGAGATGAGGACCAGCAAGAGCTTTCAGGGCTGGCACCTTTAGTGTAGGAGCAATTGCTGGACGTTCGCAATTTCGGTGTTGAGCTCTGGCCAGATTGAGCAGGAGAGGCTGTGTACATTGGAAGTTTTAGTAGGCTAAACAAGTTCAGAGGCCAAGTGTTTGTGGTTCGTTTGAGAGGTTACCAGTGGGAGATGAGGACCAGCAAGAGCTTTCAGGGCTGGCACCTTTAGTGTAGGAGCAATCGCTGGACGTTCGCAATTTCGGTGTTGAGCTCTGGCCAGATTGAGCAGGAGAGGCTGTGTACGTTGGAAGTTTTAGTAGGCTAAACAAGTTCAGAGGCCAAGTGTTTGTGGTTCGTTTGAGAGGTTACCAGTGGGAGATGAGGACCAGCAAGAGCTTTCAGGCCTGGCACCTTTAGTGTAGGAGCAATCCCTGGACGTTCGCAATTTCGGTGTTGAGCTCTGGTCAGATTGAGCAGGAGAGGCTGTGTACGTTGGAAGTTTTAGTAGGCTAAACAAGTTCAGAGGCCAAGTGTTTGTGGTTCGTTTGAGAGGTTACCAGTGGGAGATGAGGACCAGCAAGAGCTTTCAGGGCTGGCACCTTTAGTGTAGGAACAATTGCTGGACATTCGCAATTTCGGTGTTGAGCTCTGGCCAGATTGAGCAAGAGAGGCTGTGTACGTTGGAAGTTTTAGTAGGCTAAACAAGTTCAGAGGCCAAGTGTTTGTGGTTCGTTTGAGAGGTTACCAGTGGGAGATGAGGACCAGCAAGAGCTTTCAGGGCTGGCACCTTTACTGTAGGAGCAATCCCTGGACGTTCACATCATCGGTGTTGAGCTCTGGTCAGATTGAGCAGGAGAGGCTGTGTACGTTGGAAGTTTTAGTAGGCTAAACAAGTTCAGAGGCCAAGTGTTTGTGGTTCGTTTGAGAGGTTACCAGTGGGAGATGAGGACCAGCAAGAGCTTTCAGGGCTGGCACCTTTAGTGTAGGAGCAATCCCTGGACGTTCACATCATCGGTGTGTAATTTTGGGCAGATTGAGCAGGAGAGGCTGTGTACGTTGGAAGTTTTAGTAGGCTAAACAAGTTCAGAGGCCAAGTGTTTGTGGTTCGTTTGAGAGGTTACCAGTGGGAGATGAGGACCAGCAAGAGCTTTCAGGGCTGGCCCCTTTAGTGTAGGAGCAATCGCTGGACGTTCGCAATTTCGGTGTTGAGCTCTGGCCAGATTGAGCAGGAGAGGCTGTGTACGTTGGAAGTTTTAGTAGGCTAAACAAGTTCAGAGGCCAAGTGTTTGTGGTTCATTTGAGAGGTTACCAGTGGGAGATGAGGAGCAGCAAGAGCTTTCAGGGCTGGCACCTTTAGTGTAGGAGCAATCCCTGGACATTCACAACATCGGTGTTGAATTTTGGGCAGATTGAGCAGGAGAGGCTGTGTACGTTGGAAGTTTTAGTAGGCTAAACAAGTTCAGAGGCCAAGTGTTTGTGGTTCGTTTGAGAGGTTACCAGTGGGAGATGAGGACCAGCAAGAGCTTTCAGGGCTGGCACCTTTACTGTAGGAGCAATCGCTGGACGTTCGCAATTTCGGTGTTGAGCTCTGGTCAGATTGAGCAGGAGAGGCTGTGTACGTTGGAAGTTTTAGTAGGCTAAACAAGTTCAGAGGCCAAGTGTTTGTGGTTCGTTTGAGAGGTTACCAGTGGGAGATGAGGACCAGCAAGAGCTTTCAGGGCTGGCACCTTTAGTGTAGGAGCAATCGCTGGACGTTCGCAATTTCGGTGTTGAGCTCTGGCCAGATTGAGCAGGAGAGGCTGTGTACATTGGAAGTTTTAGTAGGCTAAACAAGTTCAGAGGCCAAGTGTTTGTGGTTCGTTTGAGAGGTTACCAGTGGGAGATGAGGACCAGCAAGAGCTTTCAGGGCTGACACCTTTACTGTAGGAGCAATCCCTGGACGTTCACATCATCGGTGTGGAATTTTGGGCAGATTGAGCAGGAGAGGCTGTGTACGTTGGAAGTTTTAGTAGGCTAAACAAGTTCAGAGGCCAAGTGTTTGTGGTTCGTTTGAGAGGTTACCAGTGGGAGATGAGGACCAGCAAGAGCTTTCAGGGCTGGCACCTTTAGTGTAGGAGCAATCGCTGGACGTTCGCAATTTCGGTGTTGAGCTCTGGCCAGATTGAGCAGGAGAGGCTGTGTACGTTGGAAGTTTTAGTAGGCTAAACAAGTTCAGAGGCCAAGTGTTTGTGGTTCATTTGAGAGGTTACCAGTGGGAGATGAGGAGCAGCAAGAGCTTTCAGGGCTGGCACCTTTAGTGTAGGAGCAATCCCTGGACATTCACAACATCGGTGTTGAATTTTGGGCAGATTGAGCAGGAGAGGCTGTGTACGTTGGAAGTTTTAGTAGGCTAAACAAGTTCAGAGGCCAAGTGTTTGTGGTTCGTTTGAGAGGTTACCAGTGGGAGATGAGGACCAGCAAGAGCTTTCAGGGCTGGCACCTTTACTGTAGGAGCAATCGCTGGACGTTCGCAATTTCGGTGTTGAGCTCTGGCCAGATTGAGCAGGAGAGGCTGTCTACGTTGGAAGTTTTAGTAGGCTAAACAAGTTCAGAGGCCAAGTGTTTGTGGTTCGTTTGAGAGGTTACCAGTGGGAGATGAGGACCAGCAAGAGCTTTCAGGGCTGGCACCTTTAGTGTAGGAGCAATCGCTGGACGTTCGCAATTTCGGTGTTGAGCTCTGGCCAGATTGAGCAGGAGAGGCTGTGTACGTTGGAAGTTTTAGTAGGCTAAACAAGTTCAGAGGCCAAGTGTTTGTGGTTCGTTTGAGAGGTTACCAGTGGGAGATGAGGACCAGCAAGAGCTTTCAGGGCTGGCACCTTTAGTGTAGGAGCAATCGCTGGACGTTCGCAATTTCGGTGTTGAGCTCTGGCCAGATTGAGCAGGAGAGGCTGTGTACGTTGGAAGTTTTAGTAGGCTAAACAAGTTCAGAGGCCAAGTGTTTGTGGTTCGTTTGAGAAGTTACCAGTGGGAGATGAGGACCAGCAAGAGCTTTCAGGGCTGGCACCTTTAGTGTAGGAGCAATCCCTGGACGTTCACATCATCGGTGTGGAATTTTGGGCAGATTGAGCAGGAGAGGCTGTGTACGTTGGAAGTTTTAGTAGGCTAAACAAGTTCAGAGGCCAAGTGTTTGTGGTTCGTTTGAGAGGTTACCAGTGGGAGATGAGGACCAGCAAGAGCTTTCAGGGCTGGCACCTTTACTGTAGGAGCAATCGCTGGACGTTCGCAATTTTGGTGTTGAGCTCTGGCCAGATTGAGCAGGAGAGGCTGTGTACGTTGGAAGTTTTAGTAGGCTAAACAAGTTCAGAGGCCAAGTGTTTGTGGTTTGTTTGAGAGGTTACCAGTGGGAGATGAGGAGCAGCAAGAGCTTTCAGGGCTGGCACCTTTAGTGTAGGAGCAATCCTTGGACGTTCACAACATCGGTGTTGAATTTTGGGCAGATTGAGCAGGAGAGGCTGTGTACGTTGGAAGTTTTAGTAGGCTAAACAAGTTCAGAGGCCAAGTGTTTGTGGTTCGTTTGAGAGGTTACCAGTGGGAGATGAGGACCAGCAAGAGCTTTCAGGGCTGGCACCTTTAGTGTAGGAACAATTGCTGGACGTTCACATCATCGGTGTGGAATTTTGGGCAGATTGACCAGGAGAGGCTGTGTACGTTGGAAGTTTTAGTAGGCTAAACAAGTTCAGAGGCCAAGTGTTTGTGGTTCATTTGAGAGGTTACCAGTGGGAGATGAGGAGCAGCAAGAGCTTTCAGGGCTGGCACCTTTAGTGTAGGAGCAATCCCTGGACATTCACAACATCGGTGTTGAATTTTGGGCAGATTGAGCAGGAGAGGCTGTGTACGTTGGAAGTTTTAGTAGGCTAAACAAGTTCAGAGGCCAAGTGTTTGTGGTTCGTTTGAGAGGTTACCAGTGGGAGATGAGGACCAGCAAGAGCTTTCAGGGCTGGCACCTTTACTGTAGGAGCAATCGCTGGACGTTCGCAATTTCGGTGTTGAGCTCTGGTCAGATTGAGCAGGAGAGGCTGTGTACGTTGGAAGTTTTAGTAGGCTAAACAAGTTCAGAGGCCAAGTGTTTGTGGTTCGTTTGAGAGGTTACCAGTGGGAGATGAGGACCAGCAAGAGCTTTCAGGGCTGGCACCTTTAGTGTAGGAGCAATCGCTGGACGTTCGCAATTTCGGTGTTGAGCTCTGGCCAGATTGAGCAGGAGAGGCTGTGTACGTTGGAAGTTTTAGTAGGCTAAACAAGTTCAGAGGCCAAGTGTTTGTGGTTCGTTTGAGAGGTTACCAGTGGGAGATGAGGACCAGCAAGAGCTTTCAGGGCTGACACCTTTACTGTAGGAGCAATCCCTGGACGTTCACATCATCGGTGTGGAATTTTGGGCAGATTGAGCAGGAGAGGCTGTGTACGTTGGAAGTTTTAGTAGGCTAAACAAGTTCAGAGGCCAAGTGTTTGTGGTTCGTTTGAGAGGTTACCAGTGGGAGATGAGGACCAGCAAGAGCTTTCAGGGCTGGCACCTTTAGTGTAGGAGCAATCGCTGGACGTTCGCAATTTCGGTGTTGAGCTCTGGCCAGATTGAGCAGGAGAGGCTGTGTACGTTGGAAGTTTTAGTAGGCTAAACAAGTTCAGAGGCCAAGTGTTTGTGGTTCATTTGAGAGGTTACCAGTGGGAGATGAGGAGCAGCAAGAGCTTTCAGGGCTGGCACCTTTAGTGTAGGAGCAATCCCTGGACATTCACAACATCGGTGTTGAATTTTGGGCAGATTGAGCAGGAGAGGCTGTGTACGTTGGAAGTTTTAGTAGGCTAAACAAGTTCAGAGGCCAAGTGTTTGTGGTTCGTTTGAGAGGTTACCAGTGGGAGATGAGGACCAGCAAGAGCTTTCAGGGCTGGCACCTTTACTGTAGGAGCAATCGCTGGACGTTCGCAATTTCGGTGTTGAGCTCTGGCCAGATTGAGCAGGAGAGGCTGTCTACGTTGGAAGTTTTAGTAGGCTAAACAAGTTCAGAGGCCAAGTGTTTGTGGTTCGTTTGAGAGGTTACCAGTGGGAGATGAGGACCAGCAAGAGCTTTCAGGGCTGGCACCTTTAGTGTAGGAGCAATCGCTGGACGTTCGCAATTTCGGTGTTGAGCTCTGGCCAGATTGAGCAGGAGAGGCTGTGTACGTTGGAAGTTTTAGTAGGCTAAACAAGTTCAGAGGCCAAGTGTTTGTGGTTCGTTTGAGAGGTTACCAGTGGGAGATGAGGACCAGCAAGAGCTTTCAGGGCTGGCACCTTTAGTGTAGGAGCAATCGCTGGACGTTCGCAATTTCGGTGTTGAGCTCTGGCCAGATTGAGCAGGAGAGGCTGTGTACGTTGGAAGTTTTAGTAGGCTAAACAAGTTCAGAGGCCAAGTGTTTGTGGTTCGTTTGAGAAGTTACCAGTGGGAGATGAGGACCAGCAAGAGCTTTCAGGGCTGGCACCTTTAGTGTAGGAGCAATCCCTGGACGTTCACATCATCGGTGTGGAATTTTGGGCAGATTGAGCAGGAGAGGCTGTGTACGTTGGAAGTTTTAGTAGGCTAAACAAGTTCAGAGGCCAAGTGTTTGTGGTTCGTTTGAGAGGTTACCAGTGGGAGATGAGGACCAGCAAGAGCTTTCAGGGCTGGCACCTTTACTGTAGGAGCAATCGCTGGACGTTCGCAATTTTGGTGTTGAGCTCTGGCCAGATTGAGCAGGAGAGGCTGTGTACGTTGGAAGTTTTAGTAGGCTAAACAAGTTCAGAGGCCAAGTGTTTGTGGTTTGTTTGAGAGGTTACCAGTGGGAGATGAGGAGCAGCAAGAGCTTTCAGGGCTGGCACCTTTAGTGTAGGAGCAATCCTTGGACGTTCACAACATCGGTGTTGAATTTTGGGCAGATTGAGCAGGAGAGGCTGTGTACGTTGGAAGTTTTAGTAGGCTAAACAAGTTCAGAGGCCAAGTGTTTGTGGTTCGTTTGAGAGGTTACCAGTGGGAGATGAGGACCAGCAAGAGCTTTCAGGGCTGGCACCTTTAGTGTAGGAACAATTGCTGGACGTTCACATCATCGGTGTGGAATTTTGGGCAGATTGACCAGGAGAGGCTGTGTACGTTGGAAGTTTTAGTAGGCTAAACAAGTTCAGAGGCCAAGTGTTTGTGGTTCGTTTGAGAGGTTACCAGTGGGAGATGAGGACCAGCAAGAGCTTTCAGGGCTGGCACCTTTACTGTAGGAGCAATCGCTGGACGTTCACAACATCGTTGTTGAGCTCTGGTCAGATTGAGCAGGAGAGGCTGTGTACGTTGGAAGTTTTAGTAGGCTAAACAAGTTCAGAGGCCAAGTGTTTGTGGTTCGTTTGAGAGGTTACCAGTGGGAGATGAGGACCAGCAAGAGCTTTCAGGGCTGGCACCTTTAGTGTAGGAGCAATCGCTGGACGTTCGCAATTTTGGTGTTGAGCTCTGGCCAGATTGAGCAGGAGAGGCTGTGTACGTTGGAAGTTTTAGTAGGCTAAACAAGTTCAGAGGCCAAGTGTTTGTGGTTTGTTTGAGAGGTTACCAGTGGGAGATGAGGAGCAGCAAGAGCTTTCAGGGCTGGCACCTTTAGTGTAGGAGCAATCCTTGGACGTTCACAACATCGGTGTTGAATTTTGGGCAGATTGAGCAGGAGAGGCTGTGTACGTTGGAAGTTTTAGTAGGCT
Source organism: Gavia stellata (assembly GCF_030936135.1). NCBI lineage: Eukaryota > Metazoa > Chordata > Aves > Gaviiformes > Gaviidae > Gavia > Gavia stellata. The sequence continues at coordinate 38,380 of NW_026776970.1, forward strand.
AAACAAGTTCAGAGGCCAAGTGTTTGTGGTTCGTTTGAGAGGTTACCAGTGGGAGATGAGGACCAGCAAGAGCTTTCAGGGCTGGCACCTTTAGTGTAGGAACAATTGCTGGACGTTCACATCATCGGTGTGGAATTTTGGGCAGATTGACCAGGAGAGGCTGTGTACGTTGGAAGTTTTAGTAGGCTAAACAAGTTCAGAGGCCAAGTGTTTGTGGTTCGTTTGAGAGGTTACCAGTGGGAGATGAGGACCAGCAAGAGCTTTCAGGGCTGGCACCTTTACTGTAGGAGCAATCGCTGGACGTTCACAACATCGTTGTTGAGCTCTGGTCAGATTGAGCAGGAGAGGCTGTGTACGTTGGAAGTTTTAGTAGGCTAAACAAGTTCAGAGGCCAAGTGTTTGTGGTTCGTTTGAGAGGTTACCAGTGGGAGATGAGGACCAGCAAGAGCTTTCAGGGCTGGCACCTTTAGTGTAGGAGCAATCGCTGGACGTTCGCAATTTCGGTGTTGAGCTCTGGCCAGATTGAGCAGGAGAGGCTGTGTACGTTGGAAGTTTTAGTAGGCTAAACAAGTTCAGAGGCCAAGTGTTTGTGGTTCGTTTGAGAGGTTACCAGTGGGAGATGAGGACCAGCAAGAGCTTTCAGGGCTGGCACCTTTAGTGTAGGAGCAATCGCTGGACGTTCGCAATTTCGGTGTTGAGCTCTGGCCAGATTGAGCAGGAGAGGCTGTGTACGTTGGAAGTTTTAGTAGGCTAAACAAGTTCAGAGGCCAAGTGTTTGTGGTTCATTTGAGAGGTTACCAGTGGGAGATGAGGAGCAGCAAGAGCTTTCAGGGCTGGCACCTTTAGTGTAGGAGCAATCCCTGGACATTCACAACATCGGTGTTGAATTTTGGGCAGATTGAGCAGGAGAGGCTGTGTACGTTGGAAGTTTTAGTAGGCTAAACAAGTTCAGAGGCCAAGTGTTTGTGGTTCGTTTGAGAGGTTACCAGTGGGAGATGAGGACCAGCAAGAGCTTTCAGGGCTGGCACCTTTACTGTAGGAGCAATCGCTGGACGTTCGCAATTTCGGTGTTGAGCTCTGGTCAGATTGAGCAGGAGAGGCTGTGTACGTTGGAAGTTTTAGTAGGCTAAACAAGTTCAGAGGCCAAGTGTTTGTGGTTCGTTTGAGAGGTTACCAGTGGGAGATGAGGACCAGCAAGAGCTTTCAGGGCTGGCACCTTTAGTGTAGGAGCAATCGCTGGACGTTCGCAATTTCGGTGTTGAGCTCTGGCCAGATTGAGCAGGAGAGGCTGTGTACGTTGGAAGTTTTAGTAGGCTAAACAAGTTCAGAGGCCAAGTGTCTGTGGTTCGTTTGAGAGGTTACCAGTGGGAGATGAGGACCAGCAAGAGCTTTCAGGGCTGGCACCTTTAGTGTAGGAGCAATCGCTGGACGTTCGCAATTTCGGTGTTGAGCTCTGGCCAGATTGAGCAGGAGAGGCTGTGTACGTTGGAAGTTTTAGTAGGCTAAACAAGTTCAGAGGCCAAGTGTTTGTGGTTCATTTGAGAGGTTACCAGTGGGAGATGAGGACCAGCAAGAGCTTTCAGGGCTGGCACCTTTAGTGTAGGAGCAATCCCTGGACGTTCACATCATCGGTGTGTAATTTTGGGCAGATTGAGCAGGAGAGGCTGTGTACGTTGGAAGTTTTAGTAGGCTAAACAAGTTCAGAGGCCAAGTGTTTGTGGTTCGTTTGAGAGGTTACCAGTGGGAGATGAGGACCAGCAAGAGCTTTCAGGGCTGGCACCTTTAGTGTAGGAGCAATCACTGCACGTTCGCAATTTTGGTGTTGAGCTCTGGCCAGATTGAGCAGGAGAGGCTGTGTACGTTGGAAGTTTTAGTAGGCTAAACAAGTTCAGAGGCCAAGTGTTTGTGGTTTGTTTGAGAGGTTACCAGTGGGAGATGAGGAGCAGCAAGAGCTTTCAGGGCTGGCACCTTTAGTGTAGGAGCAATCCCTGGACGTTCACAACATCGGTGTTGAATTTCGGGCAGATTGAGCAGGAGAGGCTGTGTACGTTGGAAGTTTTAGTAGGCTAAACAAGTTCAGAGGCCAAGTGTTTGTGGTTCGTTTGAGAGGTTACCAGTGGGAGATGAGGACCAGCAAGAGCTTTCAGGGCTGGCACCTTTAGTGTAGGAGCAATCGCTGGACGTTCACATCATCGGTGTGGAATTTTGGCAGATTGACCAGGAGAGGCTGTGTACGTTGGAAGTTTTAGTAGGCTAAACAAGTTCAGAGGCCAAGTGTTTGTGGTTCGTTTGAGAGGTTACCAGTGGGAGATGAGGACCAGCAAGAGCTTTCAGGCCTGGCACCTTTACTGTAGGAGCAATGGCTGGACGTTTTCAATTTCGGTGTTGAGCTCTGGCCAGATTGAGCAGGAGAGGCTGTGTACGTTGGAAGTTTTAGTAGGCTAAACAAGTTCAGAGGCCAAGTGTTTGTGGTTCATTTGAGAGGTTACCAGTGGGAGATGAGGACCAGCAAGAGCTTTCAGGGCTGGCACCTTTAGTGTAGGAGCAATCCCTGGACATTCACAACATCGGTGTTGAATTTTGGGCAGATTGAGCAGGAGAGGCTGTGTACGTTGGAAGTTTTAGTAGGCTAAACAAGTTCAGAGGCCAAGTGTTTGTGGTTCGTTTGAGAGGTTACCAGTGGGAGATGAGGACCAGCAAGAGCTTTCAGGGCTGGCACCTTTACTGTAGGAGCAATCGCTGGACGTTCGCAATTTCGGTGTTGAGCTCTGGTCAGATTGACCAGTAGAGGCTGTGTACGTTGGAAGTTTTAGTAGGCTAAACAAGTTCAGAGGCCAAGTGTTTGTGGTTCGTTTGAGAGGTTACCAGTGGGAGATGAGGACCAGCAAGAGCTTTCAGGGCTGGCACCTTTAGTGTAGGAGCAATCGCTGGACGTTCGCAATTTCGGTGTTGAATTTTGGGCAGATTGAGCAGGAGAGGCTGTGTACGTTGGAAGTTTTAGTAGGCTAAACAAGTTCAGAGGCCAAGTGTTTGTGGTTCGTTTGAGAGGTTACCAGTGGGAGATGAGGACCAGCAAGAGCTTTCAGGGCTGGCACCTTTACTGTAGGAGCAATCCCTGGACGTTCACATCATCGGTGTTGAGCTCTGGCCAGATTGAGCAGGAGAGGCTGTGTACGTTGGAAGTTTTAGTAGGCTAAACAAGTTCAGAGGCCAAGTGTTTGTGGTTCGTTTGAGAGGTTACCAGTGGGAGATGAGGACCAGCAAGAGCTTTCAGGGCTGGCACCTTTAGTGTAGGAGCAATCGCTGGACGTTCGCAATTTCGGTGTTGAGCTCTGGCCAGATTGAGCAGGAGAGGCTGTGTACGTTGGAAGTTTTAGTAGGCTAAACAAGTTCAGAGGCCAAGTGTTTGTGGTTCGTTTGAGAGGTTACCAGTGGGAGATGAGGACCAGCAAGAGCTTTCAGGGCTGGCACCTTTAGTGTAGGAGCAATCCCTGGACGTTCACATCATCGGTGTGTAATTTTGGGCAGATTGAGCAGGAGAGGCTGTGTACGTTGGAAGTTTTAGTAGGCTAAACAAGTTCAGAGGCCAAGTGTTTGTGGTTCGTTTGAGAGGTTACCAGTGGGAGATGAGGACCAGCAAGAGCTTTCAGGGCTGGCACCTTTAGTGTAGGAGCAATCGCTGGACGTTCGCAATTTTGGTGTTGAGCTCTGGCCAGATTGAGCAGGAGAGGCTGTGTACGTTGGAAGTTTTAGTAGGCTAAACAAGTTCAGAGGCCAAGTGTTTGTGGTTTGTTTGAGAGGTTACCAGTGGGAGATGAGGAGCAGCAAGAGCTTTCAGGGCTGGCACCTTTAGTGTAGGAGCAATCCCTGGACGTTCACAACATCGGTGTTGAATTTTGGGCAGATTGAGCAGGAGAGGCTGTGTACGTTGGAAGTTTTAGTAGGCTAAACAAGTTCAGAGGCCAAGTGTTTGTGGTTCGTTTGAGAGGTTACCAGTGGGAGATGAGGACCAGCAAGAGCTTTCAGGGCTGGCACCTTTAGTGTAGGAACAATTGCTGGACGTTCACATCATCGGTGTGGAATTTTGGGCAGATTGACCAGTAGAGGCTGTGTACGTTGGAAGTTTTAGTAGGCTAAACAAGTTCAGAGCCCAAGTGTTTGTGGTTCGTTTGAGAGGTTACCAGTGCGAGATGAGGACCAGCAAGAGCTTTCAGGGCTGGCACCTTTAGTGTAGGAGCAATCCCTGGACGTTCACAACATCGGTGTTGAATTTTGGCCAGATTGAGCAGGAGAAGCTGTGTACGTTGGAAGTTTTAGTAGGCTAAACAAGTTCAGAGGCCAAGTGTTTGTGGTTCGTTTGAGAGGTTACCAGTGGGAGATGAGGACCAGCAAGAGCTTTCAGGGCTGGCACCTTTAGTGTAGGAGCAATCGCTGGACGTTCGCAATTTCGGTGTTGAGCTCTGGCCAGATTGAGCAGGAGAGGCTGTGTACATTGGAAGTTTTAGTAGGCTAAACAAGTTCAGAGGCCAAGTGTTTGTGGTTCGTTTGAGAGGTTACCAGTGGGAGATGAGGACCAGCAAGAGCTTTCAGGGCTGACACCTTTAGTGTAGGAGCAATCGCTGGACGATCGCAATTTCGGTGTTGAGCTCTGGCCAGATTGAGCAGGAGAGGCTGTGTACGTTGGAAGTTTTAGTAGGCTAAACAAGTTCAGAGGCCAAGTGTTTGTGGTTCGTTTGAGAGGTTACCAGTGGGAGATGAGGACCAGCAAGAGCTTTCAGGGCTGGCACCTTTAGTGTAGGAGCAATCCCTGGACGTTCACAACATCGGTGTTGAATTTTGGCCAGATTGAGCAGGAGAGGCTGTGTACGTTGGAAGTTTTAGTAGGCTAAACAAGTTCAGAGGCCAAGTGTTTGTGGTTCGTTTGAGAGGTTACCAGTGGGAGATGAGGACCAGCAAGAGCTTTCAGGGCTGGCACCTTTAGTGTAGGAGCAATCGCTGGACTTTCGCAATTTCGGTGTTGAGCTCTGGCCAGATTGAGCAGGAGAGGCTGTGTACGTTGGAAGTTTTAGTAGGCTAAACAAGTTCAGAGGCCAAGTGTTTGTGGTTCGTTTGAGAGGTTACCAGTGGGAGATGAGGACCAGCAAGAGCTTTCAGGGCTGGCACCTTTAGTGTAGGAGCAATCCCTGGACGTTCACAACATCGGTGTTGAGCTCTGGCCAGATTGAGCAGGAGAGGCTGTGTACGTTGGAAGTTTTAGTAGGCTAAACAAGTTCAGAGGCCAAGTGTTTGTGGTTCGTTTGAGAGGTTACCAGTGGGAGATGAGGACCAGCAAGAGCTTTCAGGGCTGGCACCATTAGTGTAGGAGCAATCGCTGGACGTTCGCAACATCGGTGTTGAATTTTGGCCAGATTGAGCAGGAGAGGCTGTGTACGTTGGAAGTTTTAGTAGGCTAAACAAGTTCAGAGGCCAAGTGTTTGTGGTTCGTTTGAGAGGTTACCAGTGGGAGATGAGGACCAGCAAGAGCTTTCAGGGCTGGCACCTTTAGTGTAGGAGCAATCCCTGGACGTTCACATCATCGGTGTGGAATTTTGGGCAGATTGAGCAGGAGAGGCTGTGTACGTTGGAAGTTTTAGTAGGCTAAACAAGTTCAGAGGCCAAGTGTTTGTGGTTCGTTTGAGAGGTTACCAGTGGGAGATGAGGACCAGCAAGAGCTTTCAGGCCTGGCACCTTTAGTGTAGGAGCAATTGCTGGACGTTCGCAATTTCGGTGTTGAGCTCTGGCCAGATTGAGCAGGAGAGGCTGTGTACGTTGGAAGTTTTAGTAGGCTAAACAAGTTCAGAGGCCAAGTGTTTGTGGTTCGTTTGAGAGGTTACCAGTGGGAGATGAGGACCAGCAAGAGCTTTCAGGGCTGGCACCTTTAGTGTAGGAGCAATCGCTGGACGATCGCAATTTCGGTGTTGAGCTCTGGCCAGATTGAGCAGGAGAGGCTGTGTACGTTGGAAGTTTTAGTAGGCTAAACAAGTTCAGAGGCCAAGTGTTTGTGGTTCGTTTGAGAGGTTACCAGTGGGAGATGAGGACCAGCAAGAGCTTTCAGGGCTGGCACCTTTAGTGTAGGAGCAATCGCTGGACGTTCGCAATTTCGGTGTTGAGCTCTGGCCAGATTGAGCAGGAGAGGCTGTGTACGTTGGAAGTTTTAGTAGGCTAAACAAGTTCAGAGGCCAAGTGTTTGTGGTTCGTTTGAGAGGTTACCAGTGCGAGATGAGGACCAGCAAGAGCTTTCAGGGCTGGCACCTTTAGTGTAGGAGCAATCGCTGGATGTTCGCAATTTCGGTGTTGAGCTCTGGCCAGATTGAGCAGGAGAGGCTGTGTCCGTTGGAAGTTTTAGTAGGCTAAACAAGTTCAGAGGCCAAGTGTTTGTGGTTCGTTTGAGAGGTTACCAGTGGGAGATGAGGACCAGCAAGAGCTTTCAGGGCTGGCACCTTTAGTGTAGGATCAATCCCTGGACGTTCACATCATCGGTGTTGAGCTCTGGTCAGATTGAGCAGGAGAGGCTGTGTACGTTGGAAGTTTTAGTAGGCTAAACAAGTTCAGAGGCCAAGTGTTTGTGGTTCGTTTGAGAGGTTACCAGTGGGAGATGAGGACCAGCAAGAGCTTTCAGGGCTGACACCTTTAGTGTAGGAGCAATCCCTGGACGTTCACAACATCGGTGTTGAATTTTGGGCAGATTGAGCAGGAGAGGCTGTGTACGTTGGAAGTTTTAGTAGGCTAAACAAGTTCAGAGGCCAAGTGTTTGTGGTTCGTTTGAGAGGTTACCACTGGGAGATGAGGACCAGCAAGAGCTTTCAGGCCTGGCACCTTTACTGTAGGAGCAATGGCTGGACGTTCGCAATTTCGGTGTTGAGCTCTGGCCAGATTGAGCAGGAGAGGCTGTGTACGTTGGAAGTTTTAGTAGGCTAAACAAGTTCAGAGGCCAAGTGTTTGTGGTTCGTTTGAGAGGTTACCAGTGGGAGATGAGGACCAGCAAGAGCTTTCAGGGCTGGCACCTTTAGTGTAGGAGCAATCGCTGGACGTTCACAACATCGGTGTTGAATTTTGGCCAGATTGAGCAGGAGAGGCTGTGTACGTTGGAAGTTTTAGTAGGCTAAACAAGTTCAGAGGCCAAGTGTTTGTGGTTCGTTTGAGAGGTTACCAGTGGGAGATGAGGACCAGCAAGAGCTTTCAGGCCTGGCACCTTTAGTGTAGGAGCAATTGCTGGACGTTCGCAATTTCGGTGTTGAGCTCTGGCCAGATTGAGCAGGAGAGGCTGTGTACGTTGGAAGTTTTAGTAGGCTAAACAAGTTCAGAGGCCAAGTGTTTGTGGTTCGTTTGAGAGGTTACCAGTGGGAGATGAGGACCAGCAAGAGCTTTCAGGGCTGGCACCTTTACTGTAGGAGCAATGGCTGGACGTTCGCAACATCGGTGTTGAGCTCTGGCCAGATTGAGCAGGAGAGGCTGTGTACGTTGGAAGTTTTAGTAGGCTAAACAAGTTCAGAGGCCAAGTGTTTGTGGTTCGTTTGAGAGGTTACCAGTGGGAGATGAGGACCAGCAAGAGCTTTCAGGGCTGGCACCTTTACTGTAGGAGCAATCCCTGGACGTTCACATCATCGGTGTTGAGCTCTGGTCAGATTGAGCAGGAGAGGCTGTGTACGTTGGAAGTTTTAGGAGGCTAAACAAGTTCAGAGGCCAAGTGTTTGTGGTTCGTTTGAGAGGTTACCAGTGGGAGATGAGGACCAGCAAGAGCTTTCAGGGCTGGCACCTTTAGTGTAGGAGCAATCGCTGGACTTTCGCAATTTCGGTGTTGAGCTCTGGCCAGATTGAGCAGGAGAGGCTGTGTACGTTGGAAGTTTTAGTAGGCTAAACAAGTTCAGAGGCCAAGTGTTTGTGGTTCGTTTGAGAGGTTACCAGTGGGAGATGAGGACCAGCAAGAGCTTTCAGGCCTGGCACCTTTAGTGTAGGAGCAATCCCTGGACGTTCACAACATCGGTGTTGAGCTCTGGCCAGATTGAGCAGGAGAGGCTGTGTACGTTGGAAGTTTTAGTAGGCTAAACAAGTTCAGAGGCCAAGTGTTTGTGGTTCGTTTGAGAGGTTACCAGTGGGAGATGAGGACCAGCAAGAGCTTTCAGGGCTGGCACCTTTAGTGTAGGAGCAATCGCTGGACGTTCGCAACATCGGTGTTGAATTTTGGCCAGATTGAGCAGGAGAGGCTGTGTACGTTGGAAGTTTTAGTAGGCTAAACAAGTTCAGAGGCCAAGTGTTTGTGGTTCGTTTGAGAGGTTACCAGTGGGAGATGAGGACCAGCAAGAGCTTTCAGGGCTGGCACCTTTAGTGTAGGAGCAATCCCTGGACGTTCACATCATCGGTGTGGAATTTTGGGCAGATTGAGCAGGAGAGGCTGTGTACGTTGGAAGTTTTAGTAGGCTAAACAAGTTCAGAGGCCAAGTGTTTGTGGTTCGTTTGAGAGGTTACCAGTGGGAGATGAGGACCAGCAAGAGCTTTCAGGGCTGGCACCTTTAGTGTAGGAGCAATCGCTGGACGTTCACATCATCGGTGTGGAATTTTGGGCAGATTGACCAGGAGAGGCTGTGTACGTTGGAAGTTTTAGTAGGCTAAACAAGTTCAGAGGCCAAGTGTTTGTGGTTCGTTTGAGAGGTTACCAGTGGGAGATGAGGACCAGCAAGAGCTTTCAGGCCTGGCACCTTTACTGTAGGAGGAATCGCTGGACGTTTTCAATTTCGGTGTTGAGCTCTGGCCAGATTGAGCAGGAGAGGCTGTGTACGTTGGAAGTTTTAGTAGGCTAAACAAGTTCAGAGGCCAAGTGTTTGTGGTTCATTTGAGAGGTTACCAGTGGGAGATGAGGACCAGCAAGAGCTTTCAGGGCTGGCACCTTTAGTGTAGGAGCAATCCCTGGACATTCACAACATCGGTGTTGAATTTTGGGCAGATTGAGCAGGAGAGGCTGTGTACGTTGGAAGTTTTAGTAGGCTAAACAAGTTCAGAGGCCAAGTGTTTGTGGTTCGTTTGAGAGGTTACCAGTGGGAGATGAGGACCAGCAAGAGCTTTCAGGGCTGGCACCTTTACTGTAGGAGCAATCGCTGGACGTTCGCAATTTCGGTGTTGAGCTCTGGTCAGATTGAGCAGGAGAGGCTGTGTACGTTGGAAGTTTTAGTAGGCTAAACAAGTTCAGAGGCCAAGTGTTTGTGGTTCGTTTGAGAGGTTACCAGTGGGAGATGAGGACCAGCAAGAGCTTTCAGGGCTGGCACCTTTAGTGTAGGAGCAATCGCTGGACGTTCGCAATTTCGGTGTTGAATTTTGGGCAGATTGAGCAGGAGAGGCTGTGTACGTTGGAAGTTTTAGTAGGCTAAACAAGTTCAGAGGCCAAGTGTTTGTGGTTCGTTTGAGAGGTTACCAGTGGGAGATGAGGACCAGCAAGAGCTTTCAGGGCTGGCACCTTTAGTGTAGGAGCAATCGCTGGACGTTCACATCATCGGTGTTGAGCTCTGGCCAGATTGAGCAGGAGAGGCTGTGTACGTTGGAAGTTTTAGTAGGCTAAACAAGTTCAGAGGCCAAGTGTTTGTGGTTCGTTTGAGAGGTTACCAGTGGGAGATGAGGACCAGCAAGAGCTTTCAGGGCTGGCACCTTTAGTGTAGGAGCAATCCCTGGACGTTCACATCATCGGTGTGTAATTTTGGGCAGATTGAGCAGGAGAGGCTGTGTACGTTGGAAGTTTTAGTAGGCTAAACAAGTTCAGAGGCCAAGTGTTTGTGGTTCGTTTGAGAGGTTACCAGTGGGAGATGAGGACCAGCAAGAGCTTTCAGGCCTGGCACCTTTAGTGTAGGAGCAATCGCTGGACGTTCGCAATTTTGGTGTTGAGCTCTGGCCAGATTGAGCAGGAGAGGCTGTGTACGTTGGAAGTTTTAGTAGGCTAAACAAGTTCAGAGGCCAAGTGTTTGTGGTTTGTTTGAGAGGTTACCAGTGGGAGATGAGGAGCAGCAAGAGCTTTCAGGGCTGGCACCTTTAGTGTAGGAGCAATCCCTGGACGTTCACAACATCGGTGTTGAATTTTGGGCAGATTGAGCAGGAGAGGCTGTGTACGTTGGAAGTTTTAGTAGGCTAAACAAGTTCAGAGGCCAAGTGTTTGTGGTTCGTTTGAGAGGTTACCAGTGGGAGATGAGGACCAGCAAGAGCTTTCAGGGCTGGCACCTTTAGTGTAGGAACAATTGCTGGACGTTCACATCATCGGTGTGGAATTTTGGGCAGATTGACCAGTAGAGGCTGTGTACGTTGAAAGTTTTAGTAGGCTAAACAAGTTCAGAGCCCAAGTGTTTGTGGTTCGTTTGAGAGGTTACCAGTGGGAGATGAGGACCAGCAAGAGCTTTCAGGGCTGGCACCTTTAGTGTAGGAGCAATCCCTGGACGTTCACAACATCGGTGTTGAATTTTGGCCAGATTGAGCAGGAGAAGCTGTGTACGTTGGAAGTTTTAGTAGGCTAAACAAGTTCAGAGGCCAAGTGTTTGTGGTTCGTTTGAGAGGTTACCAGTGGGAGATGAGGACCAGCAAGAGCTTTCAGGGCTGGCACCTTTAGTGTAGGAGCAATCGCTGGACGTTCGCAATTTCGGTGTTGAGCTCTGGCCAGATTGAGCAGGAGAGGCTGTGTACATTGGAAGTTTTAGTAGGCTAAACAAGTTCAGAGGCCAAGTGTTTGTGGTTCGTTTGAGAGGTTACCAGTGGGAGATGAGGACCAGCAAGAGCTTTCAGGGCTGACACCTTTAGTGTAGGAGCAATCGCTGGACGATCGCAATTTCGGTGTTGAGCTCTGGCCAGATTGAGCAGGAGAGGCTGTGTACGTTGGAAGTTTTAGTAGGCTAAACAAGTTCAGAGGCCAAGTGTTTGTGGTTCGTTTGAGAGGTTACCAGTGGGAGATGAGGACCAGCAAGAGCTTTCAGGGCTGGCACCTTTAGTGTAGGAGCAATCCCTGGACGTTTGCAATTTCGGTGTTGAGCTCTGGCCAGATTGAGCAGGAGAGGCTGTGTACGTTGGAAGTTTTAGTAGGCTAAACAAGTTCAGAGGCCAAGTGTTTGTGGTTCGTTTGAGAGGTTACCAGTGGGAGATGAGGACCAGCAAGAGCTTTCAGGGCTGGCACCTTTAGTGTAGGAGCAATCCCTGGACGTTCACAACATCGGTGTTGAATTTTGGCCAGATTGAGCAGGAGAGGCTGTGTACGTTGGAAGTTTTAGTAGGCTAAACAAGTTCAGAGGCCAAGGGTTTGTGGTTCGTTTGAGAGGTTACCAGTGGGAGATGAGGACCAGCAAGAGCTTTCAGGGCTGGCACCTTTAGTGTAGGAGCAATCGCTGGACTTTCGCAATTTCGGTGTTGAGCTCTGGCCAGATTGAGCAGGAGAGGCTGTGTACGTTGGAAGTTTTAGTAGGCTAAACAAGTTCAGAGGCCAAGTGTTTGTGGTTCGTTTGAGAGGTTACCAGTGGGAGATGAGGACCAGCAAGAGCTTTCAGGGCTGGCACCTTTACTGTAGGAGCAATCCCTGGACGTTCACAACATCGGTGTTGAGCTCTGGCCAGATTGAGCAGGAGAGGCTGTGTACGTTGGAAGTTTTAGTAGGCTAAACAAGTTCAGAGGCCAAGTGTTTGTGGTTCGTTTGAGAGGTTACCAGTGGGAGATGAGGACCAGCAAGAGCTTTCAGGGCTGGCACCATTAGTGTAGGAGCAATCGCTGGACGTTCGCAACATCGGTGTTGAATTTTGGCCAGATTGAGCAGGAGAGGCTGTGTACGTTGGAAGTTTTAGTAGGCTAAACAAGTTCAGAGGCCAAGTGTTTGTGGTTCGTTTGAGAGGTTACCAGTGGGAGATGAGGACCAGCAAGAGCTTTCAGGGCTGGCACCTTTAGTGTAGGAGCAATCCCTGGACGTTCACATCATCGGTGTGGAATTTTGGGCAGATTGAGCAGGAGAGGCTGTGTACGTTGGAAGTTTTAGTAGGCTAAACAAGTTCAGAGGCCAAGTGTTTGTGGTTCGTTTGAGAGGTTACCAGTGGGAGATGAGGACCAGCAAGAGCTTTCAGGCCTGGCACCTTTAGTGTAGGAGCAATTGCTGGACGTTCGCAATTTCGGTGTTGAGCTCTGGCCAGATTGAGCAGGAGAGGCTGTGTACGTTGGAAGTTTTAGTAGGCTAAACAAGTTCAGAGGCCAAGTGTTTGTGGTTCGTTTGAGAGGTTACCAGTGGGAGATGAGGACCAGCAAGAGCTTTCAGGGCTGGCACCTTTAGTGTAGGAGCAATCGCTGGACGATCGCAATTTCGGTGTTGAGCTCTGGCCAGATTGAGCAGGAGAGGCTGTGTACGTTGGAAGTTTTAGTAGGCTAAACAAGTTCAGAGGCCAAGTGTTTGTGGTTCGTTTGAGAGGTTACCAGTGGGAGATGAGGACCAGCAAGAGCTTTCAGGGCTGGCACCTTTAGTGTAGGAGCAATCGCTGGACGTTCGCAATTTCGGTGTTGAGCTCTGGCCAGATTGAGCAGGAGAGGCTGTGTACGTTGGAAGTTTTAGTAGGCTAAACAAGTTCAGAGGCCAAGTGTTTGTGGTTCGTTTGAGAGGTTACCAGTGGGAGATGAGGACCAGCAAGAGCTTTCAGGGCTGGCACCTTTAGTGTAGGAGCAATCGCTGGACGTTCGCAATTTCGGTGTTGAATTTTGGGCAGATTGAGCAGGAGAGGCTGTGTCCGTTGGAAGTTTTAGTAGGCTAAACAAGTTCAGAGGCCAAGTGTTTGTGGTTCGTTTGAGAGGTTACCAGTGGGAGATGAGGACCAGCAAGAGCTTTCAGGGCTGGCACCTTTAGTGTAGGATCAATCCCTGGACGTTCACATCATCGGTGTTGAGCTCTGGTCAGATTGAGCAGGAGAGGCTGTGTACGTTGGAAGTTTTAGTAGGCTAAACAAGTTCAGAGGCCAAGTGTTTGTGGTTCGTTTGAGAGGTTACCAGTGGGAGATGAGGACCAGCAAGAGCTTTCAGGGCTGGCACCTTTAGTGTAGGAGCAATCGCTGGACGTTCGCAATTTCGGTGTTGAGCTCTGGCCAGATTGAGCAGGAGAGGCTGTGTACGTTGGAAGTTTTAGTAGCCTAAACAAGTTCAGAGGCCAAGTGTTTGTGGTTCGTTTGAGAGGTTACCAGTGGGAGATGAGGACCAGCAAGAGCTTTCAGGGCTGGCACCTTTAGTGTAGGAGCAATTGTTGGACGTTCGCAATTTCGGTGTTGAGCTCTGGCCAGATTGAGCAGAAGAGGCTGTGTACGTTGGAAGTTTTAGTAGGCTAAACAAGTTCAGAGGCCAAGTGTTTGTGGTTCGTTTGAGAGGTTACCAGTGGGAGATGAGGAGCAGCAAGAGCTTTCAGGGCTGGCACCTTTAGTGTAGGAGCAATCCCTGGACGTTCACAACATCGGTGTTGAATTTTGGGCAGATTGAGCAGGAGAGGCTGTGTACGTTGGAAGTTTTAGTAGGCTAAACAAGTTCAGAGGCCAAGTGTTTGTGGTTCGTTTGAGAGGTTACCAGTGGGAGATGAGGACCAGCAAGAGCTTTCAGGGCTGACACCTTTAGTGTAGGAGCAATCCCTGGACGTTCACAACATCGGTGTTGAATTTTGGGCAGATTGAGCAGGAGAGGCTGTGTACGTTGGAAGTTTTAGTAGGCTAAACAAGTTCAGAGGCCAAGTGTTTGTGGTTCGTTTGAGAGGTTACCACTGGGAGATGAGGACCAGCAAGAGCTTTCAGGCCTGGCACCTTTACTGTAGGAGCAATGGCTGGACGTTCGCAATTTCGGTGTTGAGCTCTGGCCAGATTGAGCAGGAGAGGCTGTGTACGTTGGAAGTTTTAGTAGGCTAAACAAGTTCAGAGGCCAAGTGTTTGTGGTTCGTTTGAGAGGTTACCAGTGGGAGATGAGGACCAGCAAGAGCTTTCAGGGCTGGCACCTTTAGTGTAGGAGCAATCGCTGGACGTTCACAACATCGGTGTTGAATTTTGGGCAGATTGAGCAGGAGAGGCTGTGTACGTTGGAAGTTTTAGTAGGCTAAACAAGTTCAGAGGCCAAGTGTTTGTGGTTCGTTTGAGAGGTTACCAGTGGGAGATGAGGACCAGCAAGAGCTTTCAGGCCTGGCACCTTTAGTGTAGGAGCAATCCCTGGACGTTCGCAATTTCGGTGTTGAGCTCTGGCCAGATTGAGCAGGAGAGGCTGTGTACGTTGGAAGTTTTAGTAGGCTAAACAAGTTCAGAGGCCAAGTGTTTGTGGTTCGTTTGAGAGGTTACCAGTGGGAGATGAGGACCAGCAAGAGCTTTCAGGGCTGGCACCTTTACTGTAGGAGCAATGGCTGGACGTTCGCAACATCGGTGTTGAGCTCTGGCCAGATTGAGCAGGAGAGGCTGTGTACGTTGGAAGTTTTAGTAGGCTAAACAAGTTCAGAGGCCAAGTGTTTGTGGTTCGTTTGAGAGGTTACCAGTGGGAGATGAGGACCAGCAAGAGCTTTCAGGGCTGGCACCTTTACTGTAGGAGCAATCCCTGGACGTTCACATCATCGGTGTTGAGCTCTGGTCAGATTGAGCAGGAGAGGCTGTGTACGTTGGAAGTTTTAGGAGGCTAAACAAGTTCAGAGGCCAAGTGTTTGTGGTTCGTTTGAGAGGTTACCAGTGGGAGATGAGGACCAGCAAGAGCTTTCAGGGCTGGCACCTTTAGTGTAGGAGCAATCGCTGGACTTTCGCAATTTCGGTGTTGAGCTCTGGCCAGATTGAGCAGGAGAGGCTGTGTACGTTGGAAGTTTTAGTAGGCTAAACAAGTTCAGAGGCCAAGTGTTTGTGGTTCGTTTGAGAGGTTACCAGTGGGAGATGAGGACCAGCAAGAGCTTTCAGGCCTGGCACCTTTAGTGTAGGAGCAATCCCTGGACATTCACAACATCGGTGTTGAGCTCTGGCCAGATTGAGCAGGAGAGGCTA